>NC_054846.1:28635757-28938787 GCF_018345385.1 Vulpes lagopus | reverse complement strand
GCATGGAGCCTGCTTCTCCCTCTGCCTCTGTCTCCTCTCTCTCTCCCTGTGTCTTTCATGAGTAAATAAATAAAATCTTAAAAAAAAAAAAAAAAAAAGAAGACGACTCCGGAATCAGGATGGGAAAGCAGAGGCCATATACTAAAGACATTCTTGGCTGTCTTGGAGCTCAACATCACCTGAGGCTGGCTTTGCCTCTACTCTTTGGTCCCAGCTACTCAGAGCATGATTCTGGAGTCCCGGGATCGAGTCCCACATCAGACCCCTTGCATGGCCTGCTTTTCTCCCTCTGCCTATGTCTCTACCCTTCTCTGTGTCTCTCATGAATAAATAAATAAAATCTTTAAAAAAAGAAAGAATGTGGGGATGGAATTGGGCAGATCCATGACCAACACTTGAGAATAATCAGAAATGTCAGGACTCTAACTAGGAGAAGTGGGAGCTACCTTCTCAGAGAAGAGTTAGCACTTTCGGCATTTCTAACATGGGTATAGAGTGGAATGCAAAACAAACAAACCTCAGAAACAGGATAAAAATAATATCTAAAGTGGCCCTCAGCAAGTCCCTTCAGATTCAGAGCATATTCAAACAGGAATCCTCAATGGTTTTCATTTTAAGGTGCACTTGAAAATTCCTAAAATTGAGCTGGCATCTCTCAATAAGGGTCTTGGAGTGTTTGGAAGAATTAGTCTGTGCATATGTGTGGGTGTATGTATGCATACATGTGCATTTATTGGTTGAGTGTAGAATTTGGGGTATGAGAAGAGCTATGCTAAAAGGAAAATTTTTATTTTATTTATTTATTTATTTATTTATTTATTTATTTATTTGTTTGTTTATTTTAAAAGATTTTATTTATTTATTCATGAGATACACAGAGAAAGGGAGAGAGAGGCAGAGACACAGGCAGAGGGAGAAGCAGACTCCATGCAGGGAGCCGGACGTGGGACTCGATCCCGGGTCTCCAGGATCTCGTCCTAGGCTGAAGGCAGGTGCCAAACCACTGAGCCACCCAGGGATCCCCTAAAAGGAAATTTTTTAAGGGATTAAAAATAAGTAATTGGATGGAGCACCTAACTGTTCAGTCAGTAGAGCATGTGATTCTTGATCTCAGGGTCATGAATTCAAGCCCCACTTTTTAAATTTTCTTTAAAAAAAAAAAAGCCATTGGACAAAACTGGAGGTAACACAATTTCAGATTACAAGTTACATTACAAAATACCATTGACATTTTTTTACAGAGTTAGAACAAATAATCCTAAAATATGTATGGAACCAGAAAAGACCCTGAGTAGCCAGAAGAATGTTGAAAAAGAAAACCAAAGCTGGTAGCATCACAATGCCAGACTTCAAGCTATATTACAAAGCTATAATATCACCATCAAGACAGTATGGTACTGGCACAAAAACAGACGCATAGATTAATGGTAGAGAAGAGAGAACCCAGATTCTGTGGTCAACTAATCTTGACAAAGCAGGAAAGAATTTCCAAAGGAAAAAAAAACAGTCTCATAAACAAATGGTGCTGGGAAAATTGGACAGCCATATGTAGAAGAATGTAGCTGGACCATTTTCTAATACCACGCACAAAAATAAACTCAAAATGGATGAAAGACCTAAATGTGAGACAGGAATCCACTAAAATCCTAGAAGAGACACAGGCAGCAATGCCTTTGACCTCAGCCACAGCAACTTCTTGCTAGACATATATCTAAAGGCAAGGGAAACAAAAGTAATAATGAACTACAAGGACTTCATCAAGGTTAAAAGCTTCTGCACAGCAAAGGAAATAGTCAACAAAACTAAAAGGCAACCTACAGAATGGGAGAAGATATTTGCAAATGACATATCAGAGAAAGGGCTAGTATTCAAGATCTATAAAGAACTTATCAAACTCAACACCCAAAAAACAAATAATTCAGTCAAGAAATGGGCAGAAGACATGAACAGATGTATCTCCAAAGAAGACATACAAATAAACAACAGACACACGAAAAATGCTCAACATTACTCGGCATTAGGGAAATACATATCAAAACCACAATGAGATACCACCTCACATCAGTCAGAATGGCTGAAATTAACATATCAGGAAGCAACAAATGTTGGTGAGGATGAAGAGAAAGGGGAAACCCTCTTATACTGTTGTTGGGAATGCAAGCTGGTATAGCTACCCCGGAAAACAGCATGGAGATTCCTCAAGAAGTTAAAAATAGATCTACTGTACAATCCAGAAATTGTGCTATTGGGTATTTTTTTTTTTTTGCTATTGGGTATCCCCAAAGATATAAATATAATGATCCAAAAGGGCACATGCACCCCAATGTTCACAGCAGCAATGTCCACAATAGCCAAACTATGGAAAGAGCTGATATGCCCATCCACAGATGAATGGATAAAGAAGATGTGGTATATATATATATATATATATATATATATATATCCCTATATATAATATATAGTAATATTCCTATATATAGTAATATTCCTATATATATATATATATATATATAGGAATATTACTCAGCCATCAGAAAGAATGAACTTACCATTTATATCAATGTGGATAGAATTGAAGGGTATTATGCTGAGCAATATAAGTCAGAGAAATATGTTTTACTCATATGTGGAAAAGAAACAGTGCAGAGGATCATAGGGGAAGGGAGGGAAAACTGAATAGCAAGAAATCAGAGAGAAAGATGAACCATGAGAAACTCTTAACTATAGGAAACAAAGTGAAGGTTGCTGGAGGGAAGGTGGGTAAGGGGATGGGGTAATTGGGTGATTGGCATGAAAGAGCGCATGAAAGGATGACCGCTGGGTGTTATATGCAACTGATGAATTACTGAACTCTACATCTGAAATAAATGATGTACTATATGTTGGTTAATTGAATTTAAATAAACACAAAGCAATAAATAAATAAATAAATAAATAAATAAATAAATACAAACACAAAGCAGTACTAATTTAAACACTATGGTACTAGCATAAAAATAGACACAATATCAATGGAATAGAACAGAAAATGCAGAAATAAACCCACAGTTATATGGTCAATTACTGTTTGACAAGGGAGGAATTAATATACAATGGAAAAAAGTCTCTTCAACAGTGTTGGGAAAACCGAACAGTAACACGCAAAAGAATGAAATTGGATCACTTTCATATACCATACACAAAAATAAACTCAAAATGTATTAAAGATCTAAATGTATTAAAGATCTGAAATCATAAACATCCTTGAAGAGAGCACAGGTAGTAATCTTTCTGACATCGGCTATAGCAACATTTTTCTAGCTATGTCTCCTGACGCAAGAGAAATAAAAGCAAAAATAAACTATTGGGATTATGTCAAAATAAAAAGCTTCTGCACAGCAAAGGAAACAATCAACAAAACTAAAAGACCACCTATGGAATGGGAGAAGATATTTGCAAATTACATATCCAATAAAAGGTTAGTATCCAAAATCTATAAAGAAAGGATATAACTCAATACCCAAAACACAAATAATCCAATTAAGACATACAGATGGCACATGGAAAAGATGCTCAACATCACTCATCACCAGGAAAATGCAAATCAAAACTACCATGATTCTCATATGTGTCTGAATGGCTAAAATCAAAAACACAAAAAACAACATGTGTTGACAAGGATGTGGTGAAGAAGCAAGCCTCATGCACTGTTGGTGGGAATGCAAACTGGTGTAGCTATTGTGGAGAACAGTATGGTGGTTCCTCAAAAAATTAAAAAAATAGAATGACTCTATGATTCAGGAATCAATCATACTACTGGGTATTTACAAATACAAATTATAAATTGTAAATACAAAAACACTAATTCAAAGAAATACATGCATCCTGACGTTTATTGCAGCATTACCTACAATAGCCAAATTATGGAAGCAGCCCATTCATCAGTAGATGATAAAGAATATGTGGTATATACATAACAGAATATTATTCAGCCATAAAAAAGAATGAAATCTGCTTTGCAACAACATGGATAGAGCTAGAGAATATAATGGTAAGTAAAATAAATTAGAGAGACAGATGCCATATGATTTCATTTATATGTGGAATTTAAGAAGCAAAACAAACAATCAAAGGGAAAAGAGAGAGGCACACCAAAAAAATAGACTCTTAACTCTAAAGAACAAACTGACGGTTACCAGAGAGGGGTGTGGTGAGGCGGGGTGGGTGAAATAGGAGATGGGAGGACTAAAGAGTACATTTATGATGATGAAAAAAAGTAATTGGGAATAACAGAGCTGAGTAATGGAGGGAGAGAGAGGTATAATAGCCATAGTGCTGTTGGCACAGGAGGTGCTGGGGATGGGAGTCCCTAGCAACCAGCAAGGGTTGCTTGCCCCTCTCAGAAGGCGGGGGTGGGAGACTTCTCAGCAAGTCCTGTGAGAAAGGAACCAGAGCCAGGAGGTTGGGCAAAGGCCAGATCTACCACTCAAAAATGGAAATGCTTGATTAAAACAACTGGTTTCTCTTGCCATTTGTTTCTTGTTTTGCTTTCCTTCTCCTTCCTCTGTTTCTCACATTCTCATGAAAATGTATCCCACTGTCAAAAACGAGGTGAGTGGGCAGAACTTTTTAACAATGTGACAAAAAACAAAGAGCAATTATAAATTGCCACTCTTCTCCACACAGAACACACATATGCCACTCCATTTATGAGCATCAAACGCTGGCAGGATGTCAGCCTAACAACACACATTTATAAACCAATTGAAAACCTGAGTCTAATGACCATTAACCCGGCCCACATCTTGGCCCTTTCATTCAATGCGGAGACATGATTCCATTTTTCTGTGACTCTCTACAAATGGACCTTTCGGATTATTCTTAAGAAAGGTAAGTATGCCTCTAAAGTGTAAATAGTTACAAACATTGGGAGAAAACAAGGTCATGCTCCCCCTCCTTACCTGCAAGGCCAGAAATCAAGATACAAAAGTTGTAGTGCAAAAAACTTTCATGCAAAATCTCCTACCTTATATGAATGCCAGTGGGCAACCATTATTTGGGGAAGTTCCTCATAACTCCTTTAAAAGTAGTAAGTGCTTCCTTTTCTAACCCCTTTAACAAGACTCTAGACAAAGAGTATTGGTTATTGTGTAAAGACAAACCAGCCTCTCTCCCAACAAAAGACTGTCCTCTGCCTTTTCTCAAGAAACTAGCAGTGGGTGATTTTGCTCTCCTCTTGCCTAAGGGGCAGAAATTGACCTCTGGATTCTCCAGCAGGTGATAATTATCACCAAATTGATTAGTTCAACAAAGGAGCCCTAATATTTGCATAAAAGGCTTTTTGGAAGTTTTGGGTGATTGGTCATTCCCAGGAAAAGTCATTGTTGGGGCTTACAAAAGAATCCTTCTCTAAATCAGAAGTTACCCAATTATCCCAGCCCTCTGGCATCTGGACCACTTTAAGAGAGAGGCTGGAATAGAAAGGGAACTACATCTTGAATCATCTCAAATCAAAACTGCCTAGGAATCTAAGCTAAATTCAATATAGTGAGGGCATTCACTGACTCTAAGAACTGAAGGATGCTTGAACAATATCTCATTCCATCTTACAGATGGAGCCAAAGCACAGAAAAAGGAATTGATAAATCCTAAATAATGGTTACTGTTTATCAAACAGTCACTATATTCTACAGTTTGTGCTAAGTTATTTAACCCCATGATTTCATGTAATGCTTTCAATAACCCTATGAGGTACATTCTAGCAGGACCTCCATCTTCTATAAGGAAAGTAAGGCTTTGAGAAGCAGAATAAGTGCCCCAAGTCACACGGTTGGCAAATGGGAGCATGAGATTTTTGTGAACTACAAAGCTCGAGCTCTGTACCTTTACAGACATTGCCTCTTGTACCCCAGGTCACACAAATAAGAAACGGCAGAGACAGGGCTAGGAGCAAGCATGGGATTCCTAGCCTAATGTGTTTGTACCACCATGCCATAATAGTAAATATGAATAAAATCAGAAGACTAGACCTTCACTAGTCACAGCCCAGAGATCTGATTCAGGCTCCACTGTGGAGGATATGCTCTGCTGTAAGGAGCACTTTGGGATCTGGTCTGGGATGGGAGGGTTCACTACATTTGTCAGACTAGTCTTCCAGTGATAAGAAAAGAGAGTCTATTTGGCACCTGCCAATGGAGTTACAGAAGATTCTTTCTTCTCTAATTTCCCTAGGTCTGACTTGATATTAAACTTCTACAATGTTCTGTGTTGAGCAAATGTGATAGAAATTTGGTAGGGTACAAAGGCCAATAGTTCTGATTTGCCTAAAATTGCATTTCATCCAGCAATCATTTTTTAAATCTACATGCTCTATCTCTTACCCTGGGAACCAAGGGATGTTATAATTTGGCTGATTTTCTTACAGAAATGCTTTGTAATGCACACATTGTAAAATTACACGAGTTCTTTTTAAAGCTTGGATTCTGTATATGATAAGTGCCTTGGGAATGAATTTCTACCAACATTAGCAATTCTCACTGTTAAAAAAACCCCTCCTTTGACATAGTTTATTACTATGGGTGATGTATAATAGCACCATACTCATCCTTGGTGCTGTGTGCCAGCTAAATTCACCTCCTCCATCTACTCTGCCAAGCCATCTCTTCTTGGTTCTAGGCTTGTTTCAATAAACCACTTCTGACAGTACTGGGTTATTAAAAAATGGTTTTTGCTTGCTTAGTGCTTCAGTGTCTGCAAAGTACGCTTATATATACTGAGTCACAACTACCTGCTGTGGTAAGCAGAAGACATGTTATTATCCCTAAATGACTAAAGGAGCAGAGGTTCAGGGAGTTCAAGAGACTTACACAAGATCCCACGCCATTGACTAATGAATCTAGATGTTCTGACTCCAAGTTTGTTTGTTTGTTTTTTTCAATTTTTGCTTTGGTCTTTATTTATTTTTTTAAAAGATTTTTATTTATTTATTCATGAAAGACACACACACACAGAGGCAGAGACACAGGAGAAAGGAGAAACAGGCTCCAGGCAGGGAGCCCAACGTGGGACTCGATCCTGGGACTCTAGGATCACATTCTGGGCCAAAGGCAGGCGCTAAACTGTTGAGCCATCCAGGGATCCCCTGGTCTTTATTTTTTAGAGCAGTTTTAGGTTCACAGAAAAATTGAGTGGAAAGTACAGGGAGTTCTTATACTACCTATAAGTTTTTCCCCCCCTTAAAATACAGTGCCTGCTCCTATCACTTGAGGCCTTTTTAAACTTGAAAAACTAATTATAAGTTCACCTGGAAGAATAAATTGGTGAAATTATTTAAGCTGGGTTTTTTTTATTATTATTATTCATGAGAGACACAGAGAGAGAGAGGCAGAGACACAGGCAGAGAGAGAAGCACGCTCCATGCAGGGAGCCTGACCTGGGACTTGATCCCTGGACTCCAGGATCAAGCCCTGGGCTGCAGGTGGCACTAAACCGCTGCGCCACCAGGGCTGCCCTTTAAGCTGTTTTTGATGTTGAAATAGTAACCAGAGGAAGTTCGTTGTATCAGATATTATTAAGATGGTGATAGCTAACAGTTATTGAATGCCTCTTCATTCCTATCCAAGCACATCCTCTTTGAATGTGCTAGGAAGCTTTACAACTACTCTAGAAGGTAGTTAGTTACTATCATTACCCTCATTTTACATATGAGGAAAATAAGGCAAAGAGAAAATTAGATGCCCATCCCAAGATCACATGCATGGATGGAGCTGGGATTGTAGACCAATACATTTGGCTGGCTTCAAGCTCCCTTTCTTAACATTCTGCTTGTCTCTCTCATATTGTATAATCTGAATTCTTGAGATAGATGAAAACTCAATTAGGCAGATCAAGGAAATAGAATAGACAGCTCAAAAGCAGACTTTAATGTATGTAAGACTGAAGGTATGATTAAGTTGAGAACTCAAATCAGGGGATAACACAGAATGTATTCAATATGTGGCTCCAGAGTGATGATAGTGCTCAGCCCTTGGTATCAGACAAATCTGAGAGTATATAGCAGCTCCGCCATTCACTAGCTTTCTGACTGTGGCATAAAAGCAGTGACTTATGGAGGCTGTAAATTGCTTTGTGTAGTGGCTTATACAAGACAAGCACTCGATAAACATTAGCTATTATTATTAGCACTCAATAAATACTAGCATGGAAGAAAGAAAGCTAGAATCTTCATACCACACACAACAAAATTTCCAACTAAATGCAGAAAAAAAGAAATTAAAAATAGAGTAGGTTTACCTAATTTTAGCATGAGGAAAGATTTTTCCAGTCATAGAAACTAGGGGGAGAAATCTTAAAACATTAACTGCACAATAAAAGTTAACTTAAATACTATGCATAGTTGAGGGAGAGAGAGGAAGAGCCAGGAGAGGCAGAGAGTGACAAAGAATTTTAAGCAGGCTCCATGGTCAATGCAGAGCTCCATGTGAAGCTCAGTCTCACAAACCTGAGATCATGACCTGAACTGAAATCAAGAGTCAGATGCTCAACTGACTGAGCCACCCAGGCGCCCCTAAGCATAGGTGTTTTATAATAATAATTGTAATATGATGTAAATTTAGATACTAAATTTACCAATATAGTAAATTTAATAATTTATTTATTTTTTATTTATTTTTAAAGATTTTATTTATTTATTCATGAGAGACACACAAAGAGAGAGGTAGAGACACAGGCAGAGGGAGAAGCAGGCAGGCTCCATGCAGGGGAACCTGATGTGAGACTGGATCCCAGGACCGTGGGATCACGTCCTGAGCTGAAGGTAGATACTCAACCACTGAGCCACCCAGGGGTCCCTAAATTTACTAATTTAAATGCAAAAATCCCTGGTGATTCAACCAATAAAGAATAATTTCTAGTGAAACGAAGTTTAAAAATTTAAATACTAATTTCAATATTAAATTTCACTAGAAACTATTCTTTGTTATTAAATCACCAGGAATTTTCAGCACAAGATCTAACATCTTAACCAAGGCCCGGGCTCTGGGCTTACTCTGTCTTTTCCATTTCTTAAAGGGGTTTAAAAAGAGAGACACCATCAAATAGACTGAGTCAGATGATTGCAGTTCCTTCTTTCCTAGTCCTTGCACAAGCTGTTTGATTCCTGTCCAGAGCAGGAAAAGCCAGTATTTTAGAAAAATCTAATAAAGAATTTCACATTTCAAGATCTCTCTTAAAAATTTAGATTTATCAACAGTATTAAAATATATTTGCTTCTGATCTAAACATTTCTTGTTTTGCAATTTACTTTTTGTATGTAATTTTATTTTATTTTATGTAAAGTTTATTATTACTATTTTTTTTAATGATTTCTACACCCAACATGGGGCTCCATCCCAGGACACCAGAATCACGACCTGAGCTGAAAGCAAATGCTCAACCACTTAACAGACTGAGCCACCCAGGTGTCCCTTAAATAAGTATTTTAAATACTAAGCATGTATCACATTTAAAAGACATTCCACAAAGCATAAGTGGTTATTTTCACACCAAAGGTCAGGTGGAAAACTGGAATGAAAATAAAGCATGGTTGATGAACGTGGGTGCACTTTGGAGTCAGATGGACCTGGGTTTCACTCCTGGCTCTGCCTTTTTCTAGCTCTATGACTCCCAACAAATAGCCATACTTCCTGGCACATTAGTTTCCTCATCTGTAAGATGGAGATGATAATCGCCTTTCTCTCATGGGGTTATTCTAAGTAGTATAGATAACAAATGAAAACCATCAGCTCCATTGTCTAGTTCCAGAGTAGATATTTTGTCAATGCTTGCTCTGGTTCTTATCCTAATTGTTTCATTTATCCTCTGCTGATTGTTAGACAACTTGCTGAGATGGTTAGTTTCTCATTTTAGATGACATGTTTCTTCTTTTTTTAGGTGACATGTTTCTTGAACAAAGGGACTAGTTTCATATTTCTTTAGAATAGCTTTTCCTATTGTGGGCACTTCTTTCCCTGACTTCTTTTGTTCTCTCTCTCCTCTCTACTGTTTTCACATAGGATTCTGTACTGGTCACTTGACAAGGCTGACTAATGGATAAAGTTGTATAATGCAGTGATTTATTTCTGTGAGTTACTAGGAAAAGAGGGGTTTATGTGTGCATACAAGTATGCATTTTTTTCATATTACAGATACAAGGCAAATTGAAAGAGTGACTTGCCCAGGGTCCCACAGGCTTTGCATCTCTTCTTGCCTATCTACCCATCATATACCTCATAAAAGTATACGATTCTAAAGATTGAAGGGGTGCCTGGGTAGCTCAGTTGGTTAAGCATCTGACCTTTGGTTTGGGCTCAGGTTGTGAGATCCAGCCCAGTGTGGGGCTCCTCGGTCAGCGGGGAGTCTACCTGAGATTCTCTCTCCTTCTCCTTCTGCCCTTCCCCTTCTGTATGCGTGTGTGTGTGTGTGTGCGCGCATGCACTCTCTCTCTCCTGTTCTATCTCTGAAATAAACAAATAAATCTTAAAAAAAAAAAAAAAAAAAGATTGCAGAGGGCTCCCTACATTTGGATGATGGCTTCTTGCAGTCTTTTCACAGCAGTACTGAGGATTGTCTTCCATTTCAGAATTTCCATGTTTGAATGAGGATGTTGAAAGATCCAACCTTGAAATAACAACAACACGACCAAACATATTAACTTAAAGGGGATAATTAAAAATTTACCCATTATATAAATCCTGCTCAGCCATCAGTCTACCCAAGCCTACTTAAAAAAGGAAATAAAATCTAGGGGCACCTGGGTAGCTCAGTCAGTTGAGTTACCAACTCTTGGTTTTGGCTCCGTTCATGATCTCAGGGTCATGAAATTGAGCCCCTAGTTGGACTTCATGCTCAGTGGGGAGTCCGAGATTCTCTCCCTCTCCATCTGCCCCCCTCAGCTTGAATGCTTGAATGCTTGAGCACTTGAGCGTGCACACACAATCTCTCTCTCTCTCTCTCTCAAATAAATAAAACCTTTAAAAAAGAAAAAAGAACCCAAATCCATTCATATAAAATATAAGTAATTAGCTTAAGAATTATTCCTCCTCAGGAGATTTGCACTAAAATGGGACCAAATCTTCTACCCAAGGAATTAAATCCCTATGATGACTTCTGAAGTATTAGAGGACTTTTAAGAATCCTACACACTCTGCAGACCTACAGATGAGCTTCGTCAGCATCCCCTAGTCTCGAGATCCCATCTCTCAAGAGAGAACATTTTATTGGTAGTCCACAGACTTGGGTTCTGTTCCTGTCTCCTTTGTGGACACTAGAGGAAAAGAAGCACTTTCTTTCTAGACACAGAGCATGTGAATTTAGGGCTGGCAGTGACTATCCTCCTTCACTGTGTAAAGCAGCCTAACTGTAGAATTTAGCCAAGCAGAGATGGACAGAGAAGAATCTCTGCAAGTGTTGCTTCCCACCATCCTGCCTTGGATCTTTGCTCCTGCAGTTCTCCCTTTAATCTTGTGAGCTGCCCCCAGTACACCAGCAAAGAATTCTCTTGTTGCTTATGCTAGTGTGAGTTGGGCTCTTGTCACCTACAGCTTAAAGATTCCTGACTAACAAATCACATTCAGTTTCATCATCCGGATCATGAGAACCACCCTAACTCTAGACTAGAGAAGACTGAACAAACCCTATCCCAGTTTCCTAAGGGTTATACAATGTAATCCCAGACTCTCACTTTGGTATTTCAGTCTTGCCCCTTAATGACTAAGACTTTGCTCCTTTCTCACAGATTATCTGCTTGCCATTCAACTGCCTATCACTGACTCTACCCACCTATTTGGATTCCTGGACATTTTCATGCTGAACCCTCTGGATACCTCACAACTTACTTCATTCCTATTTGCTGTTTTGCCATGCTTACTGAGCTTGTTCTTAGCATATGCATATTTCCTCAATACCTATCCCAATCCAGTGAGACAGTTCTAATAATAAAATTTTATTCCTTAATTATAGAGCATGGGGCGGTGTTGGAGGGATACTTGACTCCTAAAAGCACATTCTCTAAAAGTAGAAACTTTCAACAGTTTCTAAAGTTCTTAGATTATGACAAAAAGATTATGAAAAGCAAATCTATTAGACCCAGGGCAGCCAGCCCCAAATCTTACTCACTCCCTGAGCCACACAGCAGCTAGCTACATAATGTTTGTATTTCAAGGGATGACAAGGTTCCCTTTTCCCAACAACCCATATCCTATCCCTTTTACAACCTCATTTGGGGATAGACTGTATTCTTTCTAGATTTTTGTAACCATAATCTTCCTTGAGAAGTCTCCTGTATAACATTTAAACAGTTTAAGAAACAATATTTGTCTTTTAACACAGAAGCTTTAGTTTCTTATCCAAGTTGGTATGTCTTTGTGATGGAAGACCATGCCTGACCCTAAGGGGACAGGCATGTCATTGTTACCAAAGGTGGTTTCTCAGAACCATGAAGAAGAAACTCCCAGGTATAAGAGTGGAGATACCGGGCAGAGTGGAGATATCCAGCAGCCCCTATGGCTCAGCGGTTTGGCTCTGCCTTCAGCCCAGGGTGTGATCCTGGAGACCTGGGATCGAGTCCCATGTCAGGCTCCCTGCATGGAAACTGTTTCTCCCTCTGCCTGTGTCTCTCATGAATAAACAATTATATAGCTTTTATATTTTATAAACAATTTATAAAATTTATAAACAATTTATAAAAAAAAAAGAGTGGAGATATCAAGGAAGACTGGGTTAGAGGAGATGCATTTGAAAACTTTGACTAAGCATTCATGAACTTAAAAGCCTGGCTTTGATTATGGTTATACTAAGAGGATGACTGGGAGAAAGTTTCCAAATTCAGGGAATGTAAGTGATTCTCACTGTGGTTGCTCATCAGAGTAGACCCTAATTTGGATGGGTAAAGGGATCTTACTTACCATTTTCTAAGCAGATCTTGGATAACAGTGAGAAGTGGATGACAACAGGTAAATTGCTATCTTGGGGTACATGACAATGTTGGTTTTGGTTGACATGAGCTAAAAAAAAAGGAAGGAGGAGGAAGTTGAGGGGGGAGAGGGAAAAGAGAAGAGAAAGTGAGTATTTTTCTAGGTCATCATCAACACAAAAGTCAGTTGTCAATATTTTAATATTCTTACCAGGGCATTAGCAAAGTTTTCCACGAGAACCCATAATGACCCATGACCCATTAAATATTTTTATTTGCTCTGGAAATGAAACTGCTTTATCCCTGAAACTGCTTTTTAAATTGAAAATTCCTCTGCATAATTTCTTGATTTACTAAAAGATTGTTTTAATGTTTTTGTCCTAAGAACTGCCCTTCCACATGAGAACTACTGAGAAAACATTCATGTTTTATTTTCATTTATTCTTTTAGCAACTGGAGGATAGCAGCAGCCTGTTGCTGGTAAAGACATTTTTTAAAAAAGGCTACATGGACACAAGACTTCTTTGTATCTTTATTAAGTTTTATGCTAAATGTAAATCTAAAACAAGAAATCTCATTAGTCTATGAAGAAAATTTTCCTATAGAGAAAAACTAGATCTTAAAAGCTGTTTAAAAACAAAATACTAATGGGTATTTTGAAAAGAGAGCAAAACTCATAGTAGCTTCAAACTTTATATATGAATTGAGAAGTCCATAAGTCCAGGATCCCATAGCAAATAGGCTACATCTAAGATTTTTAAAAATAAAAATAAAATTTAATTCAATTTAAAAGATGAGAAAATTATAATGATAAAAAGTAAAAGAAATAAGCAACAGATAAGAATGTACAAAATAACTATGACTAATGTTTATTGAATACTTACTATATCCCAGCCACTATGCAAACACATTATGTGCATTATATAATTTATTTCTTTCAACAAAGTTCTATCATTAATAATTCTCATTTTACAGATGAGGAATTCAAATAAGTCTAGATTTAGACCCAGAAAATTTGCTAGGACTTGTTCTAACAAGTTCCCAGTGATGTTGATACACTGGTTCAGGGACCGCACTCTGAGAACCATTGCTACAGAGACTTTCAATCTCTTAATAAACAGCAATCACTTGATCTTAAAAAGTAAAAATTGTATTGCTAGAACTATCTTGTTAAAGCAAATGTATTGGGCTTCATGAACCATCAGGAACCTATAATAATATGAACATACTGAAGGGTTACTCTGAGGATCATATGAGATAATGAAGATAATAATAATAATAAAAATAAAATAACAAACATATAAGTAGTGTCTACCACTGGGTGATGGGTGGAAGTGTTGAATCACTATGTTGTACACCTGAAACTAATACGACATTGTATCTTAATTGGAATTTAAATAAAAACTTTAAAAAAATAAGTAGTGTAAAAAAAAAAAGTAGTGTCTACCATACTTAGTTACTTTTCCAAGTGCTTTAGTGTTAACTTATTTAATATTCAGAACCACCCTGGAAGGAGATACAACTTGCAATACCACGTCACAGAAAACGAAACTGAGGCAAAGAGGGATTAGGAAATGTGTTCAGTTATACAAGTAGTAAGTGCGATAGTCAGGATTTGGACCCAGGAATCCTAAGAGCAAAGGTTACTCACTACACTGGGTTACTTCTCTGTCTCAGAGGGGTCTTGTAGAGACAGCTGCCACTACTATTTATTCTCCTTGTCAAAATCATTATCTCTCATATGATAGCAGAATAAGAATTAGGGATAAAGTAGCAGAAAGGACACTATACTGGGAGTTAAAAGACTAGGGTTGAGATCATGGCTCTATCAGAAACTGTATGACTTTGGGCAAGTTGACCCTTTGGAATCTCAGTTTTCTCCTTAGTGAAACAGAAATCCTGGACAGGGGTGTTTGGACAACTAAATTAGATGATGGCTAGAAAGATCTCTATGATCTGTAAAATATTATAGACTAATATGATTGTAATATTTAAAATATCAGTTCTTTTGCTACATTGAATCTTGCTTGTATATATTCAACACAATTGAAGCCAAAGTGAAAAATCTTAAGTCCTGAAGATAAAGCTATACTCTGGGGATAAAAACGGGGTCTACCAGTACTCTTCACAATATAGTGCTAAGCTCTGGTGAGGTTCCTCATCCTTTTTTAATTGCATGTCTGTACCAGTGACTCATATTTCCCTATCAAGTTTTCTAAAATCATTATCAGGAAAAATTTCAGACCCCTAAGGCTTTATTATTATTTTTAACATTGTCAGGGGTGGTACTTGCAAATATTTTCCCCCTCTCCTGCCCTTTTTTTTGTAATGTGGTAAAATATACACAACAAAATTTACCACTTAACCATCAAAATATTTTTATTGTGGTTAAATTTGCATAACATAAAATTTACCATTTTTTTTTGTTTTTTTTTTGTTTTTTTTTTTTTTTAAATTTACCATTTTAACCATTTTTAAGTGTATAATTGTGTAGCCTTAAGTTCATTCACATTGTAGTGCAACCATCACTACCATCTTTAGAAATTTTTCATTTTCCTCAACTGAAACTCTACCCATTTAATTATAACTCCCTATCCTCCCTTCCCCTGAGCCTCTTGCTACCATCATTCTACTTTCTGTCTCTATGAATTGGGTTACTTTAGGTACCTCATATAAGTGGAATCATATTATATTTGTCCTTTTGTTTCTGGCTTATTTCACTTTGCATAATGTCTTCAATGTTCATCCATATTTTTAACCTGTATCAGAATATCATTCCTTTTTAAGGCTGAATAATATTCCACTGTGTGTGCATACTATAATTTGTTTACCCATACACACGTCCATACACAATGGACATTTGGGTTGTTTCTACCTTTTGGCTATTGTGAACAATACTGCTATGATATTGGTATACAAACATCTGTTTGAGTCCCTGCTTCCAATCACCTCCAGTTGAAGACAATTTCATCTAGCCCTCAAATTATTTTTAAAAATAATTTTTCAAATACAATGTCTGACACAAAATTTAAAATAATCATATTCACAGGGAGTCAAGAGAACATGAATGAGAATGAACAGAAACAAAAGGAGAACCCAGAAATAGATACACATTAATATGCCCAACTGATTTTTTAGAAAAATGCAAAATCAATTCAATGGCAGAAAGAGCATTTTTCAACAAGTGATGCTGAAGCAACTGGACATCCATAGGCCAAAAAAATGAACCTCAACCTAGGTCTCACATCTTACACAAAAGGTAACCCCAAATGGGTCATGGGCTTAAATGTAAAATTTGAAACTATAAAACTTCTAGAAAAAAAAATAAGGAGAAAATCTTCAGGATTTAAGAGTAGGCAGTGAATTCTTAGACTTGATATCAAAAGTACTATTCATAAAGAAAACTTTTGATAAATTGGATATCATCAAAATGTAAATATTTTTCTTTGCAAAAGACACTATTAAAAAGTTGAAAAGACACTAGGAGAAAATTTTTACAAAGCACATATACAACAAAGGACTAGTACCTAGCATATATAAAGAACTCTCAAAACTTAACAGTGCAAAAAGCAAATAATCCAATTAGAAAATGAGCAAAAAAAAAGATATTTCACTGAAGTGGATATATAGATGGCAAATATTCAATATTTTAGCCATGAAAGAAATGCAAATTAGGGGTGCCTAGTTGGCTCAATGGGTAGAGCATGAGACTGTTGGAGTTGTGAGTTCAAGCCCCTTGTTGGGTGTAGAGGTTGTTTGAAAATAAAATCTTAAAAAAAAAAGGAATGCAAATGAAAACTACAAGGAGATACCACTACATACCTCTAAGAATGACTAAAATAAAACATGGTGATAATACCCAAACACAAGAGAGGATATGGAGAGATGGTATCATTCATGCATTGATGGTGGGAATGTAAAACAGTATAAGCCTCTTTGGAAAACAGTTTGAAAGTTTCAGATAAAAGTAAACATGCAATTGCCACATAGCCCAGTAATTGTACTTTTGGACATTTATGAAAGAAAAATCAAAACTTTTATTTACATAATTCCTATACATGAGTGTTTTAGCAGCTTTCAAAACAGCCGAAAAATGGGGGGAAAAAAAACAAAATACCCAGATATCCTTCAAGGAGCAAATGATTAAACAAACAGGTACATTCATGCCACAAACTGCTACTAAACAATAAAAAGAACAAACTACAAGTATGTACAACCTGGATGTATCTCCAGAGAATTAAGCTGATTGAAAAAAGGCAATCACCAAAAGTTATATATTGTATGATTCCATTTATATAATATCCTTGAAATGACAAAAATATAGAAATGGACAACACATTGGTGGTTGCCAGGATTAAAAAGGGGGTGGAGAAAAGAGGGAGGTGGGTGTGGCTGCAGAAGGACAGTATGAATGATCCTTACCTTGACGGAAATATTTTGAATCTGGACTGTATCAGTGTCAATATCCTGGTTGTGATATTGAACTACAATTTTACAAGATGTCATATGGAGAAAATGAGTAAAGGGCATATGGGGTCTCTCTGTATGTGGGTCTATAATGACCTTAAGATAAAAAGTTAATTTAATGCAGTGCCTGGGTGGCACAGTTGGTTAGGCATCTGACTCTTGGTTTTGGCTCAGGTGGCAATCTCAGGGTTGTGATTTCAGGGATGTAAGATCAAGTACTGTGTCGGGCTCTGTGCTCAGGCAGACTCTGCTTGGGTTTCTCTCTCCCTCTGCCCCTCCCCCACCTCTCTATCTAAAAAAAAAAAACCTTAAATAAAATTAACTAAAAACATTATGTATGTGGATAGCATCATATTTCTGTTGGACCCTGCCACAGTAAAAGAATTTGTAGGATCCCCTGAGACAGAGTTCATAGCACAAGAAGTATAATAGATAATTTCAATGAAAGCATTACAAATTTTTGTATCTTTCTCCTGACTTTCACTAATACACATTAAAATTATTAACACAAAGCAAGTATCACTAATATAATGTTTTGCCAATATCTCACTCACTTGCTGTTTTTATTCTTTTTTTAAAAAACCTGGATGATTATTTATAAAACTAACTAATAACTTCTACTTACCAGATGGAACATGGTGGTCTTTCTTTACTTTCACAAGATGATTTTCCTTATGATATTCCTCCCTTGAATAGCTGCTGATTTGGGTCATAGCTTTGGGATCTCCTTGCAAGGCACTGTTTTTGATTGAATTTTTGGTTGCACACTCATAAGCACCTTCGATAAGATCATGCCAACTGTAATTCATAAGATTTACAATTCCTGCAGGGTATATACGGTTACAGTCTGCATATTTCTGCAATATCTCTCCAAGCTCATGCAGTATTTCAGAAGCAAGGAGTTTATATTCAAGTAGATTCTTTTTCAGGTATATTTTGGAGACTTGAAGTTTAGGAGAAAACTTGGCAACCTTAGGCGTTTGTGAGATGCTGAATGAATGGACCTCATCTTTCTCCTCAGCTTCAGCTATTGTAGGTAGTCTTGCATCCTTTAGTTTTTTAGATATTGGACTCTTTGTATGTCTGTAAAAAAACATATGTAAGCCTTAAAGATATTTTATCTTCTTTAACCTAGCAATTCAACTTCTAGAAATCCATCTTAAATTGTAATAGAAAAGGTATATAACATGTGTGAATAAAATTGCTAACTGTAACATTATCTTTTGATAATAGAATTGAAAGAAACCTAGTGACTATAAGGATATAGCTAAATAAGTAATGCCATTCTCATACAATGGGTAGCATGAAAAAGTGTTTGGAGGGCAGCCCGGGTGGCTCAGCAGTTTAGCGCCGCTTTTGACCCAAGGCATCGAGTCTCCGTCAGGCTCCCTGTGTGGAGCCTGCTTCTCCCTCTGCCTCTGTCTCTGCCTCTCTCCCTCTCTGTGTCTCTCATGAATAAATAAATGAAATTTTTTAAAAATAAAAAAAATTAAAAAATATATATGTTATGTTATAATATATAAAGATTATACATAACTGTATATGTGGGATGTCCTCAAAGTGTGTAATGTCTATATCACATATCTGGTAGTACAGAGACTACGCAAATATCCTCCAAAAAGTACATTGATTTTTTTGGATTGTGGAAGTCATTTTTTATTGGATATTTTCCGACTCTTCCTTTTTTTTCAAGTAGGCTCCCCACTTACTTAAATTCACAACCCTGAGAGACCCCATGTGAGAGTTGCATACTCTACTGACTGAGCCAGCCAGGCTCCCCTCTAACTTTTCACAATGAATATTTATTATGTTTGTACACAGGAGATAAAAACATGATGTATGTTGCTTATTAATCACTTTAATTATAAGACAAGACAGAGGTCATTTCTTCCAGAAAGCCTTCCCTGAATTTCTTAGGTTAGTGGACAAACATGTTCTTTGTTCTCTTAGCCTGTCTTACACACCCCATCAGATGTTACTATATTATACTGAAACTCCAAAGCAGTAGCATAAATAGATATACAAAGAGACTAAGTGTTTCAAATAATGGAATTTTTAGCCACAGTTTATGAAACAACTATGCATAGCATGTTTAAAACTTACAAGTGGTCTTCCCCATTTGCTAATAGCACCTAGGTAATTCAAAGTAACCCTCTCTTGGGGACAACTAGAAACGCTGGACAAAGTTTGAAAAAAATCTTAAAGACTACAGAGAGCTAACAAGAAAGTGACAAATTACCATCAGTATCTGGAAGAAGATGGAATCCAAAGAGAAAAACCCCATTATTTTCCCCCCTCGCGGAAGGTCAGGGGTGGGGAAAGATAATTTACTAATTCTATAAGAGGCATTTAAGAGACTGAAAGACTAGTAGGGCTTTTTATAGCTTTGTGGAGGCTAAGGGTTAAAAATTTGGAATCTGGGATCCCTGGGTGGCGCAGCGGTTTGGCTCCTGCCTTTGGCCCAGGGCGCGATCCTGGAGACCCGAGATTGAATCCCACGTCAGGCTCCCGGTGCATGGAGCCTGCTTCTCCCTCTGCCTATGTCTCTGGGCCTCTCTCTCTCTCTCTCTGTGACTATCATAAATAAATAAAAATTAAAAAAAAAAAGAAAAAAATAAATAAAAATTTGGAATCTAGGGCCTTCCATGGCAAGGTTACTGGTTGAGTCTCAAAAGGCTGCATGCATACTAGAAGTAAGGGTTATCCAGAAGTACACCTAGTCCAGCTCATTATAACATAGCTTCAATTATCGCATTCCCTGACATTTAATTAAGGTGACCCCAAAGTGTTGCTATCCCCAAGCCTCTGACAAAAACAAATGTAAATCTCCTCCAATGGAAGCTAACTCTGTCCTAGCCCTCAAATTATTTTTAAAAACAATTTTCAAGCACAATGTGTGATACAAAGTGTTTTATAAAACAAGATTCACAAGGCATCAAGAGAACATGAATGAGAGCCAGGAGAAACAGCAATTGATAAAATAGAACCACAGGGAGATACAGAGTTTAAAATATATCTGCTTACTATGACCAAGGAAATTGAGAATTTCTGCAAAAATTCGAAAACTACACACACACACCCACACACGTATAAATATTAGAGCATATCTGAAAAAGAACTATATAGAAATTATAAGCTGAAAAATACAATCACCAAAATTAAGAACTCAGTAGATGGATTTAACAACATATTAGTTAAATGATTTAACTAATGTTAATGATTTAACAACATTAATGCCTGAGTGTCTCAGCAGTTGAGCATCTGCCTTTGGCTCAGGTCGTGATCCTGGAGTCCCGGGATCTAGTCCCGCGTCAGGCTTCCTGCACGGAGCCTGCTTCTCCTCTATCTGTGTCTCTGCCTCTTTCTATCTGTGTCTCTCATGAATAAATAAATAAAATCTTTAAAACAAAACAAAACAAACATATAACATATTAGACACAAAGCTGAAGAGAAAATTAGATACATGAAAGATAAGTCAAGAAAATCTTCACAATGAAGTATGGAAAGTTAAAATTGAGCAGAAGTAAGATTATAAAAAAACCATCTGTTTATAGTCATTGAAATTTACTATTAATTTTAAAAAATAAAAGGAGATCAAGGCGCCTGGGTGGCTCACTCAGTTGAGTGTCTGACTCTTGATTTTAGCTCAGGTCATGATCTCATTGTTGCAGAATAGAACAGTACATGAGGCTTCATGCTCAGTGGGGAGCCTGCTTGGGGTTTTCTCTCTCTCACTCTGCTCCTCCTCCACTCGTGCTCTTTCCCTCTCTCTAAAATAAGTAAATAAGTAAAAAAATAAAACAAAAACAAAAGGATAAAATGAAGGAGGATCCTTTTGGTGATTTAAAAAGTGTATAATTTGACCTACACCATGAATTTATATATATATATATAAAAAAATATATATATAAATATATATATATATATTAAATATATATATAAATATATAATATATATATATATATATATTTTTTTTTTTTTTTTTCAGTGGAAAATTTTTATTTCATAGTTTACAAATTTAAGTCATTTAACATGGGTACAACAGAAACGTGTGAACGTGAACCCTACACCACCCCCAAAAAGCATATGAAAACACACAAGGATAGGGAAATTCAAAACTAAGTTGCCTAAACGTACAATTTTCAAACTAAGCCTATCATTAAGGTCCGCGGCTTCAGTAGGAAAGCATGGTCCGTGAGTAGTGATCATGCAAGTCCACCTGGAGGGCACTCTGATCCCTGTTCAGCTTCAGCGCCTCGGAAAGGAGGCTGCGCAGCCGCTCGACACTATCAACCAAGCGGTTCACCTTTGGAAAAGTAATGAGTCTTTCCAGGGGCACGTAGAATTTCTTTCCCACACAGTAAGGCTTGGGGGAGCTCTCAATTTGGGCCCTTTGAGCGTCGGTGACGATTAATCCGTACCGTGGGACGCAACTGTCTTCTGGCACCAATCTACCGTTCACCTTTTTCTTCGGATCGACGATAAACCTCAGTCTCATAGAGTTGGAGGCTCTTAACACCTCTGCGCTCAGAACTAACAGGAGGTTTTTCTTCTCCTGTAAACTGGGATATGCTGTTGTAAAAACGGTTTCATAAACATGTTCCTCTGGTGTGGAAATGCATGATTCAGTTGCCTTTGCTTCGTTTTTCTGGAAGACCCCTATCTGGGTACAGTACCCAACATGCTCAGCTCCTGCTGGTGGAGACCCCACACCAGTAAACTCTACTGAGTAATTGTAGAGATTTGCCACATCCGAAGCCCAGGTCTGAAACTGCATTCTGTTCCACTCAAATTTGTGATCTAAGTGTCTAAAGGTTGATGCTGGAAACAGGGGATTGAATTCAGAGTTTGGTGTGCTGATGATGATGATACGTGGGGAATAATAACCAAATACAACTTCAGGAAACTTGGCCAGATCTTCAGAATCTAAATGTTCTATCAATTCAATACATGTCATCAAGTCAAATCCAACCAAACTATTATTTATTTTTTACAGTATCAGTGTGTAGAAATTCGGATAAACATTTTTTTTATTTGACTTTGAGATTGGCAAATTAGAACCACAGTTTTTTTTTTTTTTTTTTAAGATTTATTTATTTATTTATTCAGAGAGAGCGAAGAGAGAGGCGGAGACACAGGCAGAGGGAGAAGCAGACTCCATGCAGGAAGCCCGATGTGGGACTCGATCCTGGGTCTCCAGGATCACACCCCGGGCTGCAGGGGGTGCTAAACCGCTGCGCCGCCAGGGCTGCCCAGAACCACAGACTTACTTGAACATTAACAGGCCTCTAGTTATCCAGTATGTTTCCTTACTTAATAATTCCCTGCCATGGCACAGGTAACTCACACCTAAGAGGCATAAAGTTCTGCCAGCTTATATCCATCCCCAAAGTGACCAATGAGATAAGCAGCAGCTCTACAGACTATTTATTTGTTACCTTAGAACTGGCCCTGAGACCACGGGACTAAGCCTTGGGTCACAGATATAAAAGTCTTAGCCTCATCCACAGAAATCTGTAATTTTTACTGATTTCTGTTTGGAAAAGAGACAAATTAAGAAAATGGGTTTCAAAACCTAGAATTCTTTCCTTCTAATTTTGTTAATACATTCTCTACATAGTCATCACATGCTACATCATCTTTGGACACTACTGTTTGCCTTTGAGTTTGTCTTCTTAGAAGACAGAATTGCACATTTGGAAGAGTACTCTTCCTGTCCCCTCTCAGTCTCTACAAAAAAAAAAAAAAAAAAAAAAAAAAAAAAAAAAAAAAAAAAAAAAAATATATATATATATATATATATATATATTCACATGATCGTACACACATACAGATGTTGTATATCTATATGTATGTATATATGTAATTTTTATACTCACTGGTTTTTAGAAGACAGAAATCTTATTTTAATAACCTTTGTTAACTATTGTAATAATGATACTATAAATGTATTCATCACTTTATAGTTATAAAGTACTTTCACATAGACAACTTTATTCAGCTCTAAAAATAACTCTATTAAATAGGTGTTATTTCTATTTCATAGTATTCTATATATAATATGATAGTTTTACTATCATTTATTTATTAAATAATAACTGTTGTTGATCTAAAAATTTTAATTAATAGGCAGTTGATATTGGACTAGATATTTCAACAACCCTAGGAGGTAAATTTTTTCTCTCTTATTACTGAAGGGGAAATGTTATATTTATTTCTAGAATAAAGACTTTTCACTTCAACAAAACTAAGTTTAAAAAAAGATTTAATATTAAGGAGCACTCATCTGGGTTCTTCGATTTCTTTTGCATTTTCTGGAGTGTTGTTAGATATAAAGAAAGGATTATGATTTTCAGATGAGTCCAGAAAAATACCAGCCTAAGCAATATTTTATGTGACAGTGAACAAGTTTCTGAAAATCCTGTAAACTAGGTAGCTCTAGGCCAGAATTCAGCAGCAAATAGCCATGGGGCAGAATTCAGACATATATTTTGTTTGGCTTATCCAGTGAAGTGTACATGGTATTTTATTTATTTATTTATTTAATATTTTTAAATTTTTCTTCAATTTATTTATTTATGATAGTCACAGAGAGAGAGAGAGAGAGAGAGGCAGAGGGAGAAGCAGGCTCCATGCACTGGGAGCCCGATGTGGGATTCGATCCTGGGTCTCCAGGATCGCGCCTGGGGCCAAAGGCAGGCGCTAAACCACTGCGCCACCCAGGGATCCCCCCTGTACAGATTTTTAAAAACTAACTCTTACCTTCCAAATCACTTCTCTAGGTTTAACTGCTCTATCCCAGCCCCTTAGTTTTGTCACATTTTCATAGTTTATCACTTTGTCCAATGTAGTATATAAGCATTCAGGTCTAGTTGACTAGGTCTTCATTCTTGAGAGGGCTTCTATATAATGATGCAAAAATTAGTAGATAAAATTTGTATGTTTATTGGGGCGCCTGGGTGGCTCAGTGGTTGAGTGTCTGTCTTTGGCTCAGGTTGTGATCTCAGGGTTCTGGGATCAAGCCCCACATTGGGCTCCCTGCAGGGAGCCTGCTTCTCCCTCTGCCTATGTCTCTGCTTCTCTCTGTGTGTCTCTCATGAATAAATAAAAGCTCCAGAAAAATTGTATGTTTATCTCTTACTGATCTGTCTTATATCCATTCCAGCAGATGACCCTGAAAGGGTAGAGGAGAAATGATACACCCTATATACCAATATACTCTATTCCCCTCACCCCCCAGTCCCTGGTAACCACCATCCTACTTTCTGTTTCTATGATTTTGACTACTATTAACTTCATGTAAGAGGAAGCATACAGTATTTGTTCATTTGTGACTCTCTTATTTCACTTAGCATAATGTCTTCAAGGTTCAACTATGTTGTAGCATGGTCAGGATTTCCTTCCTTCTTAAGGCTGGGTAACATTCCATTGTATGTGTGTACCCCACTTTGTTTATCCATTCATTTGTCAATGGACTTGGGTTGCTTCCACCTTTTGGCAATTATGAATAATGCTGCTATGAACATGGGTATACATTATCTGTTGAAGTCTCTTCATTCATTTCTAAAATTGGAATTGCTGGTCATGGCAATTCTATGTTTAATTTTTTGAGGAAATCCCATATTACTTTCCACAGCTACTGCACCATTTCACAGTCGCATCATCAGTGCACAGAGGTTCCAATTTCTCCACATCCTTGCCAACTCTTGCTACCTTCTGTTTTTTGTTTTGTTTTTTAAAGATTTATTTCTTTATTTAAAAGGGGAGATAGGTGGGCAAAGGGAGAGAGATAATCTCAAGCAGTCCCCACTGCACACAGAGCCTGACTGGGGCTGGGGGCTCAATTTCATGATCCTGAGATCATGGTCTGAGTCAGAATCAAGAGTTGGATGCTTAACCGACTAAGCCACACAGGTGTGCCCATTTTTGCTTGTTTTTTTTTTTTTTTTTGGTTTGTTTGTTTTTTGTTTTTTTTCAGACCAAAAAAAAATCACATTTATTTCAATAGTTCAAAGTGCAAATACAGCAAGTCAGTTCACAATGTTTCAAGATACAGTTTTAAGAATAATGAAAACTTGATATATAAAAATGAAAGGGTAAATAGCAGAAATAAAGCTCAATTAAAAAAAATTCAAGTAAGCCAAAAACCTTTAGACTAAAATATTCCATTTATGACAATTTGAAAACACCTTATAAATACCAGTAGCACACTGCCATCCAAAAGGGCGTCTCAAAGAAGGAGAATCACCCCAAACCAGTCAGCTCAGGATCAGATTGGAAGTTCTTGGGGCTGGCTATTCCTGATTTGGCAGCCTCACTCTCACTGTGGATCGATATGGTTCGACCCATGATACTTGGATGTTTAGGCAAATTCTAGAAAATGCTTAAAGTTCAATCTGAGGCCAACACCCTGATAAGAGACACTGAAATGGCCACTATATACTTACAAGATTTTAAAGACCAATCTTAGCTTCAGGCCTCTGGTGTTACCGGGGGAAAGAAACAGACCGATACTTCTTCCATTACTTAAAACCTTTCTGTAAGGTTGTAAGGTTCTGTAAGGTTGGCCTTTACAACCTCCTCACGAAAATCATACTTCGTTATATATTTACTTATTTCTACACATACAGAACTTCTATGTAAAGTAGAAAAAGTTCCCACTAGGAAGATAATTAAAGGTTGTTAATGTTCTTTGTATCACTTAGCTAAGACACATGTTTATTTCTGCTCTGCAGAAGCAATGTTAGCTACTCGCTTTAATTCAGGAAAGGTGTGTGCTTTCAGGATAGTTGAGATGAGATATTTATTGCATCTTTTTCTCAATCTTCTTCATCTTTTCATTATAGACAGTAAACTGAGAGTCTGTTCCGAAAATTCTATCCCACCATGTAAATGTGGAAGAATAGTTTCCGATGAAGTTCATGTGGTAGAAATCATGATGCCAAGAACCAGCATTGAAAGGGATCAGATTTAAAGGGTTCAGGGGAATGTCATAGCCACTATGGACATCAATAGTTTCTATCAAATGAATAGTCACCCATGCCCAAAGGAGAATGACATGATCACATAAAAGCATGATTCCAATGAAAAATCCAGTTCCAAGAATCAGAATTTCCAAAGGATGTGCATATTCAGCTTCCATTCTAAATGGAGCCTGAAACTCATGATGAACTTTATGAATATATTTATATATTCTTTGTGATGTAAGAGCCTATGCAGGAAATAGTGCCAGGTATCCTCAATCACCACACAGCCAAAGCATCTTGCCAAAAGCATATACCATCTTGGCATCATTTCCCAATCATAAGGTATATTAAAATATCTGTAAAATAATAAGTTCCACAGATCAAAGGAAGCTGGATACAAAAGTGATTAAAGAGAAGTACTTTAAAACAATTCCATTGGTTTTCCCATGTTTCTGGTTTATCCTTTTGAATTTTGTACTTTTTTCATGAAAGGTATAAATTGAAACAAAAATCCAGGTAAACAGAACAAGAAATAAAGAACTTCATGAACTATCAAGGATCCCCATGTTGCAACCTGGAACTTTGTATAATTATTCAACATATAGTTCCAAGCATTTAAAAATCGTTCTTGTAGAGGGTTCTTAGGTAAAAGTGAATCTACATACTCCATAGCCAAGGATGCTGAACCAAAGATGCTGATACTTTCATTTGTTGCCATTTTTCAAATCTTTGTAGAAAGCCTTAGAATTCTGGCCAAGGGGCAGGAATGTTACGTTTTTGTTTTTTAATAGCCATTCTATCAGGTGTGAAGTGGTATACAGTAAAAGTTGTTTTGCTTTGAAAAAGCAAAGCTTTGTAAGTTGTTTATACTTATTCTCATTTCAACCCTCTCTATGTGTCCCCACCTTTCCACAAATAGGCCTCTTTTTTTGGGTGGGGGTAAGATTTTATTTATTTATTCATGAGAGACAGAGAGAGAGAGAGAGGCAGAGACACAGGCAGAGGGAGAAGCAGGCTCCATGCAGCGAGTCTGATGTGGGATTCAATCCCGGGTCTCCAGGATCAGGCCCTGGGCTGAAGGCGGCGCTAAATAGCTGAGCCACCTGGGCTGCCCAAATAGGCCTCTTTTAAGGTCACCAAAATCCTTGATCATGCTGAATCCAATGGTCACTATTCAGTCTTCAACTCACACAACCCCAATGTAGCACTTGACATAACTGAACATTCTTAAAACATTTTTTTCATTTAGTTTTCTGAATAACACTTTCTCTTGGTTCTCCTCCCTCACTGGATATTCCTTCTCCAACTCTTTTGCTGGTTTCTCGTCAACTTCTCCCTCTCACACCCCTCTTCTTCTCTCTACCAATATTCCCCATGTAATCTTACCCAAGTAAAAGGTTTTAAAAGCCATTTAGAACTTGACAACTCACAAATATCTAGCTCTGACTTCCCACCTGACCTCCAGACTTGTATATCTAACTTCCTACATAACATATCTAATAGGCACCTCAAGCTCAGCTTATCCAACATGTCGGATTTTCCCACCAAACTTGTTCTTCCCTTACTTTTTACTTCAATAAATAGCAATTCCATTCTTCTAACTGCTCGGGCCAAATGTTCTGGAGTTATCTTTGGATATCTTTATCTTCCTTCTCTCACATTCAATGTCCATTTCATAACAAACCCAGTCATCTCTGCCTTAAACTATATCCAGAATGCAACCTCATTGTCCCTCTTTCTAGTTACCATACTAGCTAACCTACAATCATCCCTTGCCTAGATTATTACTATAGATAGGCTCTTATCGAATCTTCTGCTTTTTCTCTAATCCTTAAAATTGAATTTCAACATGTAAGCCTGGTCATTTATTCAGGTCAAGCGACCCCTCTCCACTAAGATTCTGCAACAGCTTCCCATCTCACTCAACATAAAAGCCTGTATAACAATGGCATCTAAGGTCTTTCATGATCAGACCCTCTCCCTTTCCTCTTATTCTTGTGATCTTATCTCCTACTACTACTCTCTTCCAATTCATTCAGTTACACTGGCCCCCTTGCTGTCTTCCAACAGACAGGTATGATGCTTCTCACATTTATGTACGATACACCCTCACATCCACCTTCCACTTCAGTTACACTGGCCCCCTTGCTGTCTTCCAACAGACAGGTATGATGCTTCTCACATTTATGTACGATACACCCTCACATCCACCTTCCGCTCAAATATTACTGTGGAAATGGTGCCATTCTGAACACCCTATATAAAACAGCATCACTCTCCTCCTGATGAATCAGTTTTATTTTCTCCAAGGCACATATCACTATTTGGTATTCTATATATTAACTTGTTTACTTGGCTTTTTTTGTTTCCTTTTGCTTCAATGACAGCTCCATGAAGCAGAGACTTTGTTTTGTTCACTACTGTTTCTCTAGCACATATTTGCTCAACAAATATTAGAATAAAGAAAAAAAGATTGATTTAGGTACAGGTAGCAACTTTAGTGGGTTCAAGCTTTGCCCAGATGTGATCCTTCTTCAAGATAGGAGCCATGAGTTAAATATAGAATATTTATATCCCAAGCACATATTTCACTGAGCAACATCAAAGGTATCTTCAAGCCTCTAGATAGTTGATTAATAAAATCTAGGAGGATAATCAAGCATACATTGTGTGGACACTGTGTTACATAGAATACAGAGAGAAGACTCGGTCCTTCCCTTTTCAGGACCTAAAATCTGTAATCTGGCTACCATCTTTATTCATTCATTCAACAAATATCTATTGCATAAAAAAGAAACTAATTTCACTACACCATCAGAGGCGTGAACAAAAATACTTTAAGTGAACTGTCCTTTGAAATGTTCTCTAAACTAGTTGCTCAAAGATTTCTAAGACAGCTACCTAAGTCATAACAATTTCAAAGTGTTTTCTTTCACCAAGTCAATGTAGTAAAACATGTTGGCATTGGATGGAATTTCACCTAAACAAAGTTTTTATAAAATGGTAAACAGCACTACAGAGCCACTTGCATTTAACTTCTTTCTTTTTTGCATTTATCTTCTAAATAATAATTCCATTCACATAGTTTGAAATAATACTAGTTTCCCAACTAAGTATTTAATGTAAAATAAAAGGGATGTTTTTTAAGATCAAAAGGTATTTTAATTGGCATAAGAATTCTAAACATAGATCTTAAATCCTGATCTTCAAGTAATGTTTATCTTCTCACAGATATTTAAAAGATGGAAGACCCATTTTTGAAAACTTTAAATATATTACAATAATAACTCCTTAAATTTCTATATATCTCTATGGATTTCAAAGCTGCTTTCATAAACATCATTATACCAACTCTAATACTAACCCTATGAGCCAGCTATTGTGTTATCTTCATTTTAAAGTTATTTTCTTTGCAACATTCTATAAATATCCATTCATAATTGCCAGATTTGTCTATTGCTCAAATAAAATGATAAAAACTGTACATATTACAATAATATTAATACCTACCATTTATTAATTGCCTCTGTTTTATCATATATAAAATAAGGTCAATAATTTTACCTCCTTCAGAAGGTTAAGAAATTTAATGTACACTTAAAAAGTATTTATATGTCTGGTTTATTTTTCAGACAGAAACTTTAATAATGGACTATCCATTTTAAAACCAGACTTAATAATCTTAACAAGGGATAAGCAACAATAAAGGTCTTAACACCTGGCCCAATCTTAAAGTAGCCCCATCTCTCTAAGCACCGCAGATGTGAAGAAATGATTCATTCATTTAAGAAATATTCATCAGGCATGGTTCTAGGCACTGGAGAGACATGGTAAAGAGGGCATAACTCTGTCCCTGTGGACCTTAGACTACAGTTGGGGAAAGACAAGGAAAACATGAAGGGAGAAGAGGGAGAAGGGAAGGATATAACAAGCATGGGTAGTGTTAACTAGGATGATGAAAATAAAACAAGACACTATAATAGAGTGATGGGCAGGTGTATAATTGGCTTCTTTGGTTTGGTTAGTCAGGGATGGCTTTTGTGAGGAGGTGACATTTGCACTGAAACTAAAATAATGATGAGGAAGAGCCAAGCATAAAATAATATGGCAGAAAAGCATTTAAAGCAGAGTGTACAGCAAATGCAAAGAACCAAAAGCAGGAATGAGTTATGCTGTTAAAAGAATAGATCAGCCATCATGGCTGGGGAACAAGAGACAAGGTGTGATATCTGAGGAGGTTGGAGGGCCTGCAGGAGAGGAAATGACAGAAGGACATGCCATTCATGGTTAAGAAGTGTGGATTTTATTCCTGCTGTAGTGGCAGCAGTAGGATAGTCAGTGGTTGAAACACGGTGTTTCCAAGTAGAATAAACAGAAGCAATGCTTAAGACATACATCAAATGAAAAAGCTGGGCAGCCAACAAAGCCCTGGAGCTTGATAATAAACAGACCTACTTACTGCCCATATGACAACCGGAACTCACTTACTGAATGCCAATTATAAGCCAAGCAATGTGAATACAAAATAACCAAGTTGTGTTGAATCACTTTTCAAACAGAAAGAGTTGGAAATGAAAAACAATAGACTTCTGAAAAGAGCAGCAATTTGCAGTGGTCTTGAGAAAAGTTACAGCATGCTCAAAGCAAACAAACAAACTCTACCAGATTAGTATACACCAGAGTTTCTCAACCCTAGCCTTCTCGACATTTTGGACCAGATAATATCCTTTTGTGGGAAGCTGTCCTGTGCATTGTAGGATGTTTAGCAGCATCTCTGGTCTCTACCCACTAGATTAACAATAGCACCACATCCCTAGACATTACAACCAAAAATGCCTTCAGGCTAAATGTCCCTTTGTGAGGCAAAATTGCCCCTGCTCAAGAACTCACTGGTATAAGTGACAGCTTTTAACCTTATATAACCTTGAGATATATGTTCTAAGACAGGTTGGGGTATTTTAATTTCCAAATTAATAAACTATAGTAAAAAAAAAAAAAAGAAAGAAACTGTAGTAAGTAGTGGGTAAAAACACTGTGAAATGGCTAGTTCCATTATTTCATTTATCTTTGATGGCTGACACAATCCCATGGTTGTCAAGTTACAGATCTCATAAGCCCACTCTATGTGCTCAAGCATTGCTTTTGGGACTGGGGATAGATAAATGACCAAGTAGATTAAAAAAATCTTCCCTTGGGGCACCTGGGTGGCTCAGTCAGTTAAGTGACTGACTCTTGATTTTGGCTCTGGTCATGATCTCAGGGTGGTGACATCGAGTCCCCCAAAGGGCTCCACGTCCCACATGGAGTCGGCCTGAGATTCTTCCCTTTCCCTCTCCTCCCTCTGCCTTCTCTGCACCTCGCACATTCTCTCTCTCCCTCTCTTATTTTAAAAGATAAATAAAATCATAAAAATAAAAATCTTTCCCTTATAGACTTGATACTCTCATGAGGAAAGGGAGGGCAAACAAAGAAATAAAGAATGACATTTAGAATGTCAGAAAGTGACAAATACAAGAGGAAAGTTAGGAAGACAGATAGATAAGCCAAGGTGGGGATAGGGTAGAAATTTGAAATAGGATTATCAAGAAAATCTCAACAAAAAGGTGCTATTTAAGTAAAAACTTAAGAGGAATAGAAAGAAAACAATGAAGAAAGCAAAGGGAACAGCTACTACAAACTCCCTAAAGCAAGAGTGGGGGCTGGGTGTGTTGTGGAATAACCAAAAACAAACAACAACAACAACAACAACAAAAAACCAGGGTAGCTAGTCAGATATGACCAATTATGCTTTAATTAATCACTGATCTGGCTAAAATAAAGTTCTCTGATTGGCATCATGGTCAGTTTTGAAATGGAAAATTCCTTGTTATGGTTTCTTGAAAGTTGGGGAATAGGGTAGGGAAGCACTGGTCCTGAACACCTTATAACTCTTTGAAAATGTACAGTAGGGATGCCCAGGTGGCTCAGGGGTTGGGCACCTGCCTTCAGCTCAGGTCATGATCCCGGGATCCAGGATCAAGTCCTGTTTTGGGCTCCTTCTGAGGAGCCTGCTTTTCCCTCTGCCTATGTCTCTGCCTCTCTCTCTCTCTTCTGTGTTTCTCATGAATAAATAAATAAATCTTAAAAAAAAAAAAAGAAAATGTAAAGTAACCCAGCAATTGAAGAATAATTCCAAATATTTTACTTATAATTAGCTCCTGAGGTGTATCTCAAATGGAGGAAATGGTCTTCATGTTCTCTCTTTTTCCATGTTTTCCTTTTTTGTTTCATCTAAAATGAAAGGAAATTTTCTAATTAAGAAAACAGAGAAAAAAATTAAAAAAAAAAAAAAAACAGAGAAAAATGCTGGCCCAAACTGAATTATTTTTAGAAGAGTAAACTACAATTTGATGAGACTGAGCTATATTATTACCTGATCAAAGAAATAGGTTGGCCCAATGTCCAAAGATTTAGCTTCAGTAAACAGTAAAGGCTTCCATTCTGCCATGAGACCTAAAAAGGAGAAATTAGTACTCTGAAGACAAGTTATCATGTTTGTAGCTGATATCCCAAAGCACTTCATAGTTTTAAAGTTTAGATGTTTTATTTTCAATGAAATATAAAAAAATTGTGGGATGGGGGAATGGAACTGTTTCTTTGCCTGTATTTTCACTTTATGGGCTATCAACTCGGTATAGATACAATCAGAAGGATTGCATGCTGTGGGCAAACAAAGCAATAGCATGTCACTGCCAAGTTGTTCAACCTTGGCACTAATGACATTTTGGGCCAGATAATTCTTTGTGGTAAGAAGCTATCTTGTGCATTGTAGGATGTTTAGCAACATCTCTGGCCTCTACCTACCAAACATCAGGAGCATACCTTCTTCCCCAGTTATGACAAGTGTCTCCTGACATTGTCAAATATCTCTTGGGGATCAAAAGTGCCTCTGGTTGAGAATTATTATGCCAATGCAATGTCCTGGGTTTGATGTGGGAGGAACTGATGAAGATAAGTGACACTGCTGATGACAGGGCCATTTATAGCAATGGCACTCAAAATGTGGTCCTTGGACAAGAGGCCTCAGCATCACCTGGGACCTTGTTAGAAATGCAAATTCTCATTCAGACTTAATGTATACTGTGTCAGAATCTCTGGAGGTGGCATCCAAGGAACCTGTGGTTGAACAAGCCCTTCAGATGATTCTGAAAAGTGCCCAAATTTGAGAAGCACTGACCAAGAGGACACATTTTACCAAGCAGGTTGTGAAAACCACCCTCGTGACTGGAGGAGGAGAAAGTCTAGGACAGGCTAACTCAAAGCTAATGAGCCTATCGGATTTACAATGGAAAGATGGAACACACAATGGAGAACGGGTAGCAGCCACAGCATCAATGGAATGGGAAATGTGAGGGACTGAGGATTGTTAGCTGTTACTATTATTAGTGGAGAAAATTTTCAGAGGCCCAGGTTGGACTAGCTCTTCCTTAAAAAGAAGTAGGAGAATCTCTTTAAAATGAAGATTTGAGGGACAGCAAAACTCCTATTTACCTAAACATCTCCATCTAATTCCACTTTAAGTAAATCCAGTATCTCAAAAATCCTCGGTTAAAATGTAAAAATACAAGCATTTACATTGTAACATGTGACACACAGTAATGAAAAATCTCATGTCCTACAATGTTGTGCACTAAAAATAATAGGGTTTATGGAAAAAAAATAGGGTTAGGGCACAACATTTAAAATCTACACTACTTTGGAACCAAAGCACAAAAAAACACGTGTCAATAATTGGCACCTGAGGTGAAACTTAAATAGCCCAGGAAGGCACTTATAGCCAGAAATTACTTCAGGGGATATTAAACAACAACAACATAAAAATAAAAATAAACTTAGGGGTACTGAAATAATGTGGATAAAGTAGAGTTTCTTGCCAGTGGGGTGGCTTTAAGGTGGGCACAGAAAGAAGTGAAACCTGCCATAGTCTAAGAGCCATAAGTCTGAGAGAGTGCCTTTCTGGGGAGGGATCCTGAGAACTAGTACTCTTTTTTTTATGTTGTTATTGTTGTTGTTTTTAAGAGTTGAAAGAGTTCTTGCCTGTGCAGCAGCTGAGTTGAAGGCTTTTCTCCACCCTAATAAAGGTTATATAATTCTATTATCTCTACTGCTAGAAAAATCAACTATGAAAAGTTAAGGATGATAACTTCCATGCTATGCTGTATCATTCCCTTATTTAATTATTATCAGCTAATGTGCATTACAGAAACACAAATTGTGGCAAAACAGACTACAGTTGACCCTTGAACTATATGAGTTTGAGCTACACGGGTCTACTTATATGCACATTTTTTACAGTACTGTAAATGTATTTTCCCTTTTTTGTGACTTTCTTAATAATATTTTCTTTTCTCCAGCTTACTTTATTATAAGAATACAGGATATTATACATATTATAAGAATACAGAAAAAAAAAAAAGAATACAGAAAAAAAAAAAAGAATACAGGATATTATAATAAGTGTTAATTGATTGTTTATGTTATTGGTAAAGCTCAGATAAACAGTAGGCTATTAGTTAAATTTTGAGGAGTCAAAGGTTATTTGTAGATTTTCAGCTGTGTAGGCGGTCAGCACCCCAACCCCAGCATTGCTCAAGGGTAAACTGATATGTTTCCTTAAGAGGAGAAAAAACACCTTAAACAAGTAAATGTATACAGCGTTTCAAATCAGGTCATTATTATCTTGAAACATAGGGATTTCCTCCCTGAGGAAATCAGGGAGGTAGTATTGCAAGAAGAAGGAAATAAAAAGATGATCCTGAGAACATCAACAAACTGTAAACAGTTCTAGCCTAGATGCACAAGGAAAGGAAGGTTGGAAGTCTCAAAAATCAAGCATTAAGAGTACCCCAGACCCTTCAAAAAAGTAGAGGAGAAAAACCTTCCCAACTCCATATATGAGGCCTGCATTACCCTGACACAAAAACCAATGGCATTATAAAAAGCAAACCACAGATACAGACTCTTATGAATATAGACTCAAAAATCCTCAATAAAAATACTAACAAATCAAATCCAGCAGCATATAAAAAGGAATAGACACCATGGTCAAGTGGGATTTATCTCAGAATGAAAGGTAGCTTTAACATCCAAAACTCAATCAATGTAACAACCATATAAATAAAGGACAAAAAATAAATAAATAACAAGAAACCACATGATCATATTTATAGACACACAAAAAGTATTTGACTAAATCCAACACCCTTTTATGACAAAAAATATTCAACAAACTAGAAATGGAAGGGAACTTCCTCAACCTCATAAAAGATATCTACAAAAAAAACCCCACAGTTAACATAATATTTAATAATGAAAGGCTGAAAGCTTTCCCCTAAAATCTGGAACAAGACAAAAAAGGTATCCTCTCTTACCACTTCTATTCAATATTGTATTGGAAGTTCATGCAATGACAGTTAGGCAAAAAAGAAGGGAGGACCATCCCATTTGCAAAGGAAAATTATTTGCACATGACATGATCTTATATATAGAAAATCCTAAGGAATCCACAAAAAAAAATCTATACAGATAATAGATTCATCAAGGCTGCAAGATTTAAGATCAATATAGAAAATTCAGTTATATTTCCATGTAATTGTAACAAAAAACCTGAAAGTAAAATTAGGAAAATCCCACTTACAATAGTATTAAAAAGAATAAAATACTTAAGAATAAATTAAGGAAGTTCAAGACTTGTACACTGATGGGACACCTGGGTGGCTCAGTGGTTGAGCATCTGCCTTTGGCTCAAGGCATGATCCCAGATTCCCAGGATTGAGTCCCATGTCAGGCTCCTTGCATGGAGCCTGCTTCTCCCTCTGCCTGTGTCTCTGCTTCTCGGTGTCCCTCCCTCATGAATAAATAAATAAAATCTTAAAAAAAAAAAGACTTGTATACTGAAAACTATAAAATATTGTTGGAAAAAACTGGAGACCTAACTAAATGAAAAGATATTCTGTATTGATGCATTGGAAGACTTAATACTGTTAATATGGCAATATTCCCCAGATGATCGATAGATTCAGTGCAATCTCTGTCAAGGTTCCAATGATCCTTTTCACAGAAATGAATATGCTAATGCTTCTTTCTCTCTTTTTAAAAAAAAAGATTTATTTATTCAAGAAAGAGGGAGAGAGAGAGACAACAAGCAGGGTGGAGGAAAGTAAGAAGTAGGCTCCTTGCTGAGCAGGGAGCCTGATGCGGGACTCAATCCCAGGACCTTGAGATGATAACCTGAGCTGAAGGCAGACACTTAACCAATTGAGCCACTCAGGTACCACCTATGCTAACATTTCTAAAATTCATATAGGAATTCAAGAATATAGAATGGTCAAAATAATCTTAAAAAAAGAACAAAGTTGGAGGACTCACATCTCCTAATTTCAAAACTTACAAAAGCTACAGTAATCAAAAGTGGTACTTGCATGAGTATAGATATATAGATCAATGAATTAGAATTGAGTCTGGAAATGAACCCTTATGGGATGCCTGGATGGCTCAGTGGTTGAGCATCTACCTTCAGCTTGGGTTGTGATCCCAGGGTCCTGGGATTAAGTACTGCATCAGGCTCCCCCCGGGGAGCCTGCTTCTCCCTTTGCCTATGTCTCTGTCTCTCTGTATTTCTCATGAATAAATAAATAAAACTAAAGCAAAAAATAGAAACAAAACCTTATATTTATGGTTAATTAATTTTTGACAAAGGTGCCACAACAATTCAATGAAAGAAAAAATAGTTTTTTCAATACATAATGAGACGACTGGATATCTACATGCAAAAGAATGAAATCAGACCTCTATACCACACTGAATACAAAAAATCAATTCAAAACGGATCACAGAATGGGAAAAATATTCACAAATCATATATGTAATAAGGGTCTAGTACCCAGAATATATAAAGAACTTAAATTCAACAATAAAAAAGATAAAAGATGACGGACTCAATTTACAAATGGAGGAAAGTTTTGGATAGACAGTTCCTCAAAGAATATATGCAAATTACCAATAACACATGAAAAGATGCTCAATATTTTAAGTAATTAACTGCCAATCGAAAACAAAATGCGATAGCACTTTACACCTATTAGGATGGCTATAATTAAACAAAGACAATAATAAATGTTGGCAAGGATATGGAGAAATTAGAAATCTCATATACTGCAGGTAGGACTGTATAATGGCACAGGTTTTTTGTTTGTTTGTTTTTTTGCACAGCTGTTTTTGAAAACAGTCTAGTAGTTCACTGAAACGTTAAACATAGAGTTATCCCATAAGACTCAGCAATTGTATTCCTAGATATATATCCAAGAGAAATGAAAACACGTACATCCATATCAAAACTTGTAATGTTCATAGTAGTATTATTTATAATAGCAAAAAAATAGAAACAACCCAAAGGTCTATCAATTGATGTATGAAAAATATTCTATAATTAGATAGTGGTGATTATACAGTTGTAATATACTAAAAACCTCAAAATGGTGAATTTTATGATATTTAAATTTACCACTTTTTTAAAAAGGAGTACCCTAGAGCCTCAGTCAGTTCCAGCTTCTACCCATAACCTAGAGATGTCAGATTCCAAAGATCAAAAATATCCAAATGCCTTTAAAAGTACCAACCTCTTGTCTCACCAGCTTCTGCAATTTTCAGACCCAAAGAATTCTAGAGATCTGTTGGTTCTGACTCCAAAATAACCTTATACAAGAGTTCCATCCAGAACTTCAAGACCAGCTGATTCCATTCATGTCTTTTATCTCAGTCATCCTCAGTCACTGGGAATGTCAGCTTGGAATTTCTAGATTAAGAAAGCCAACTGAGGGATCCCTGGGTGGCGCAGTGGTTTGGCGCCTGCCTTTGGCCCAGGGCACAATCCTGAAGATCCGGGATCAAATCCCACGTCGGGCTCCCGGTGCATGGAGCCTGCTTCTCCCTCTGCCTGTGTCTCTGCCTCTCTCTCTCTCACTGTGTGCCTATCATAAATAAATAAAAATTAAAAAAAAAAAAAGAAAGCCAACTGAGCACCAATTCCTCTATATTTTGGAATACCCATGAGACATTTAAGGAAAATGTGCAACATGGAAGTGAAAGATTATAATAAAGAATTCTACTTTCAATCATGATGTAGTAACTAAAACTGACACAAGACTTCCCACCATAAACAATGATCAAACTGGACAAAATAAATAACTGTTTTTAGATATTGATCAATAGGGAACATATAACTGTTAATCCTAACCAAAGAAAAACAAATGAAGAAGCTTCATGATTACAATGGCTTTTTGCCTGGGGGTACTTTCCACTGGGCAAGGCCAAATTAAACATGGTGGTCTATCTGAACTGAGGAGGTAGATGGAGATCAGATATCAATGAGAAGGAAGCTACACAGAGAGGTCTGCACAGGAAATGACTCCACAAGACAAAGAACAACTATTAGGAACAGAACAACTATGGAGAAGCTATGGGCTGAACAATGATCAGAAGTTGGACAGGGGATGCCTGGGTAGCTCAGTGGTTGAGCATCTGCCCTTGGGCTCAGGGTGTGATCCTGGGGTCCCAGGATGGAGTCCCGCCTAAGGCTCCCTGCAGGGAGCCTGCTTTTCCCTCTGCCTATGGTCTGCCCCTCACTCTGTGTCTCTCATGAATAAATAAAATCTTTAAAAAAAAAAAGTTAAACAATAATGTGAGATGTTGGTATTCCAACCAACAACAGTGGAAAGATCTAATTAACTACTTCAGAAATTTAGTAGGTATCCCAGAAAGGCCAGTTTTTATGAACAGGGTTAATCTAGCAATACAGTGACACTATTCAATAGAAATATAATGATGGAAGTGTTATTTAAAATTTCCTAGTAACCTCTTAGAAAAAAAAGTAAAAATAGACAATATTAATAAAATATCTTATTTTACCCAATATATCCAAAAGGTTATCATTTCAACATGTAATCAACATGGGAGATTATTTTTTTTCAACAGAGATTTTTTTTTTTTAAAGATTTTATTTTTTAAGTAATCTCTATACCCAATGTGGGACTTGAATGCACAACCTCAAGATCAAGAGTTACATTCTATACCATTTGAGCCAGCCAGGCACCCCATGAACATGGAAGATTATTAATTAAAAAGAGATAGTTTACAGTCTCTTTTTCATAACTAAGTCTTTGAAATTCAGTGTTCATTTTACACTTAACACACACTTTGATTTGGACTAGTCACATTTCAATCATTTAATAGCCATACATGATTAGTGGATTTCATATTAAAGAGTGGTACCCTAGAGTAAGTGTACTATAGCTCTATGTAAAAAACAAACAAACAAAAAAAACTTAAAAGAAACCTTGAAATCACATTGAGATGCAAGTAAATTTTTTAAAGATTTTATTTATTTATTCATGAGAGAGAGAGAGAGAGAGAGAGAGAGAGAGAGAGGGAGAGAGGCAGAGACATAGGCAGAAGCAGGCTCCATGCAGGAAGCCTGATGCGGGATTCCATCCCCGGTCTCCAGGATCACAGCCTGGGTTGAAGGCGGCTAAACCACTGAGCCACCTGGGCTACCCATAAAGTTTTTTTTTTGTTTTTTTTTTTAAGATTTTATTTATTTATTTGAGAGACAGCTAGAGAGCGAGTCACCCAGGCACTCTGAGATGTAAGTTAACCATTTTAACAATATTCAATTCTCTATTATGAAAGAGAACAAAGGTCACTCAAAGTAGTATCTGTAGTATCCAGCATAACACATTATTAGACATGAGAATTAGTAAATGTGACTCTTAACCAGGAGAAAAAGTTGTAACCTCAGAAATGAGAGAGATTAGGGGCACCTAGATGGCTCAGTCAGTTAAACATTTGGCTTTGCCTCAGGTCATGAGCCCAAGGACCTAGGATCGAACCCCACTTAGGCTCCCTGCTCAGTGGGGAGCCTGCTTCTTCCTCTCCCTCTGCAGTTCCCCCTGATTGTGTGTGCTTGTTCTATCAAATAAATAAATAAAATCTTTTAAAAAATGAGAGAGAGAATGAAAATAGGGGATAAGAACTTTAAAGCAGCTATTATTAAAAAAATAATAAAAAAATAAAGCAGCTATTATGTTTAAAAATTTAAAGGAAAACATAAATGTAATAAGACAACACATCCTTTTTTAAAGATTTTATTTATTTATTCATGAGAGACACAGAGAGAGAGAGAGGCAGAGGGAGAAGCAGGCTCCATGCAAGGAGCCCCATGTGGGACTCGAACCCGGGAATCCGGGATCATGCCCTGAGCCAAAGGCAGGTACTAAACTGCTGAGCCACCCAGGCATCCCAGAAATAGAAAATCTTAATATAGAAATGGACACTTTAAAAAAGGAAAACGGAAATTCTAGAACTGAAAAATATAGTATCTGAAATGAAAAATTAACTGGATAGATTTGACAGGAATTAGACGCTATAAAATAAATGATAAGTGACCTTGAGAGCAAAGCAATTGAAGCCATCCAAACTGAAGCAAAAGAGAAAAAGATAAAAACAAAAAACAAAACCAAAGTCAACCAAACTTCATTAATTATAAGACAATATCAAGTTGTCTGATTCAGTGTCTGGTGAGGTCCAGCTGCCTGGTTCATAGATGCCTGTGTCCTCATATGTGGAAGGGGTAAAGGGTCTCTTTGAAGCCTGTTTTATAAGAACACTAATCCTAATCATAAAGGTTCTCTTCTGATGATCTAATCACCTCTCAGAAGCTCCACCTCCAAATACCATCACATTGGGCCTATTTTTCAACATATGAATTTTGGAGAGACACATTCAATCAATGGCATCATATAAACAAATATGTGGGGTCCTCCATAATTTTTCAAGTGTGAAAGTTTCCTGAGGAGACCAAAAGCACCTATCTTTCTCCATATTACAACCTCATTCATAATACATTACTAGTTCAACTCTGCACCACATTCACAGGATACTCCCAGTTCTACTCAGCCTACCCTGATCTTTAACACCAAAATAACCCTCACCTTTTTTTTTTTTTTTAAGTAGGCTCCATGAGGGGCTTGAATTCACGACCCTGAGATCAAGACCTGGGTTGAGATCAAGAATAGGATGTTTAACCAACTAAGCCAACCAGGAAAGATGGGAAGAGGGAACCTATGAATGGTACTGTTGTTTGTCCTCCAGTATTTCATGTAGTTCTTATCTTTCTTTTATGAACTCTTAATATTGATTCCTATGTGTATTTGACTAATAAACACTTGAAACTTCCATGTCGGTAATGATACTCCTGACATCTTGGCCATAGGAATATTGCTTGCAACCATATAAACCTTTCCCAAAGTCCAGCCTAAATACATACATGCTACACAGAGATTATGGGGAAGATAAAGAAGTTCTATTATTAAGTATCTATTGCCCAGTTACAAAAAGAACAAAGTGTAAAATAAAAAGTAACTTAGGATATTGTTGGACAGAACTAAAATAGGGAAAGGTTTATAGAAAAGCATGTGGCGAAAGAGCCAATTTAGGGGTGCATGGGTAGCCCAGTTCATTAAGCATCTGACTCTTGATTTTGGCTCAGATTGTGCTCTCAGGGTTGTGAGATGGAGCCCCACACTGGGCTCTCTGCACTGGAGCCTACTTAAGATTCTCTCTTTCCCTCTCCTTCTGCCACTCCCCCTGCCTCTGTCTCCTTCTTTAGAAAAAAAAAAAAAAAAAAAAACAGCCACACTTAATTTCAAGAAAGGTCCTGTTCAAGAGAACAAAAGAGGGGAGTACTGCAAGGGTCACTGATAAAATAGGTTTGGGATAAGGGATCCTTTGCTTCTTGAGCTGGTGTTCAAGACAGTGCATCCCAACCTCTTGTGAGGATCCCTTTTTGGTGCAAACAAAATTTCTCTCACTAAAGTTACCAGTAGCCTCCTGAAGGCTAAAATCAATGGCCTAGTTTGAGGCTTCATACTACTCAATCTTTCTTCAGCAGCTAATAGAGCTGATCAAACTTTTGTTCTGTAAAACTTCTATCTCTCAGGCAACCCCGGGTGGCTCAGCGGTTTAGCACCGCCTTCAGCCCAGGGCCTGATCCTGGAGACCCAGGATTGAGTCCCATATCGGGCTCCCTATATGGAGCCTGCTTGCCCCCTCTGCCTGTGTCCCTGCCTCTCTCTCTCTCTACGAATAAATTAATAAAATCTTGAAAAAAAAAACAAACTTTTATCTCTCCATACTTCCATCTGATTATTCTCTAAAGCATTTTCTCTGTCTTGCCCAAAACTATCCTTTGCAGTTTTCTTTCTTTCTTTTTTATTTATTTATTCATAAAGATGCAGAGAGAGAGAGAGAGAGAGAGAGAGAGGCAGAGACACAGGCAGAGGGAGAAGCAGGCTCCATGCAGAGAGCCTGAAGTGGGACTCAATCCAGGGTCTCCAGATCACACCCTGGGCTGCAAGCGGTGCTAAACTGCTGTACCACCGGGGCTGCCCTCCTTTGCAGTTTTCTTTTTTTTTTTTTTAATAAATTAATTTTTTATTGGTGTTCAATTTACCAACATACAGAATAACACCCAGTGCTTATCCCGTCAAGTGTCCCCCTCAGTGCCCGTCACCCATTCACCCCCACCCCCCGCCCTCCTACCCTTTGCAGTTTTCTTAATGGAATTTCCTACTCCCGTTGTAAACAAAACCCCCAAACATTAGTGTCCTTTTCTCTCCTCTCTGAACTACTGCATTCACAGCCTTCTACCATACCCAACCCCTAATAACTCACATGTCTATATCTCTGGATCCATATTTCTAACTGACTACTAGATATCTTTGCCTGGATGCCCTGCAGGCATCTCAAACTTAAAATGCCCAAAGCTTATCTTCCTCTCCAACTCCTACAAAGCCTACTCCTCCTCCTTTATTCTCTATCTCAGGGAGTGGTACCATTAACCACCCTGGAACCCAAGCCAGAAACCTGGATGTCATCCTCAGCTCCTACCTCTCCACATTTAATGGACCATCAAGTTCTCTTAATTCTGTTAAAAATGTTTCTGCAATTCAACCTCTCTCTGTAGCCTCCCAACAGCCTTAGTTTGCTAGAAAAAATATTCTTGTCTATGCTGGTATTGAATTATATTTTTTTACTTAGATTCTTAGTTCTCTTAAATTCTTAGGTTTTCATCATTTGTCATTCCTTTGTCCTATTCAACTTCCTCTTGTAGAGAAAACCAAATGAAGAAAATGATGAAAACAAGGAGTGTCATGGGTTATTATTTTAAGTATTTACTTAGTTACCTCAGACTCTGGAGTATCCTGGAAAAACAGTCATCCAGTAAATATCCATTACCATACTGTTAAGATACGTATTGTTTTTATACTACTGCCTTAAAGTTTTATCTTCTTGCCTCTTTCAATAAAGAAGGGATGGGCGCCTGGGTGGCTCAGCGGGTCAAGTATCTGCCTTCAGCTCAGGTCATGATCACAGGATCCTGGGATTGAGCCCCATATTGGGCTGGAGGGCCTGCTTCTGCCTCTCCCTCTGCCATTTCCTTTGCTTGTGTTCTCTAACTCTCTCTCTCTCTCTCTCTGTCAAATAAACAAATAAAAATCTAAAAAAAAAGAAAGAAAGAAAAGGTAAGTAGAATACAATCCCTTGGGCAGCCCTGGTGGCTCAGCAGTCTAGCGCCGCTTTCAGTCCAGGGCCTGTTTCTGGAGACCTGTGATCAAGTCCTGTGTCAGGCTCCCTGAATGGAGCCTGCTTCTCCCTCTGCCTGTGTCTCTGCCTCTCTCTGTGTCTCTCATGAATAAATAAAACCTTAAAAAAAAAAAATACAATCCCCTTCAACAAAGAAGTTGTATTTTATCATTGCATTTTAGTATTTTTTTACTGAATAAATTTTATCTTGACACTGATAATTCTATAGATCAACTTATGCCTCCAGCACTCCTTTGTGAAAATTCATTTATCGATCCTACTGTTCTGTTTCTGTCCTCCAGGACCCTGTGTCTCCTGTACTGGGTCCGAGGTAGTAGTCATAGTCCAAGTGTTCCTAGAATTTAGGGAGGAACTGGGAAGATTTAAAACAAACTTTAAAGGCATTTTTGATGTGGCAGATCTTACTTATAAGGATGTTGAAAAGCTTCTGACAGTGAGTTAGCACCTCAGAAGGGTGAAAATTTTTTATTTCTCCTGAACTTAAGTCACATTCTTGCCTCTAGTCTGAGGATCTTTTGGACTCTTAAATTTCTCAGCTTTGTGATACACTAGTTTGGAATAGAAAATAATAAATGGCTTAAGGAAAGTACTAGCACCTAGTTTTATTCATATTTATTTACATGTCTACCTTATTGAATGCTACTTTCTTGAGGGTATAGATTTGTGGCATTCACTGCTTTTTTTAAAAGATTTTATTTGTCTATTCATGAAAGACACAGAGGGAGAGAGGCAGAGACACAGGCAGAGGGTGAAGCAGGCTCCATGCAGGGAGCCCGATGTGGGACTCAATCCCAAGACCCCGGGATCAGGACCTGGGCTGAAGGTGGCGCTAAACCGCCGAGCCACCCAGGAATCCCGGCATTCACTTTTTTAAATCTTCCATTATGAAAAATTACTTCTAGTCTACAATCAATAAATATTTACTGACTTGAAATTCCAGTTGGGAAGGCAGAGTACAGGATTATTAAACTTTTGGTGCCTGATGGCCTGGGTTTAGATGCTAACTCTCCCATTCACTTCCTGTATGATCTGATGCAAGTTCACAAAACTAATTCCCTCGAACTCAAAAGCGGATGAAATGGCATAATAAAGGGCTTGGAGCTCTTGAAGTGCTGTTTAAACAATGATTATTTCCTGAGCTCAGAGTATGCTCTAGGGTGCTGGCGATAAGAGTACAAAACACGCAGGGTTCCCTTCTTTACGGAGCTCGAGGTAGTTGGGAAGATAGAAAACAATTTATCAAACAAATAGATTATAACAAGCTGCCACGGAAAAGGGTTAAGAATTCAACAAGGGGTTGTAAAAGCAGAGCCTGATTCAGACTGTGGAGTGAGGGGTCTCGGAGGGAGTGGCATTTAAGCGGAAATCTGGAAGGATGCGGAGATGCCCTATTTCCTCACCTCTTTCTCCTTCCTCAACTCTCTGTGGAGTCCGGCGTCCATCTCTACCTGAGTAGCTTCGCTAAAGCCACCAACAACGGATGTTTTTCAGTCATCCGACTCGACCTCCCCCCCCCCCCCACGACCCCCACAGCTCTCTGCAGTTAATCCATCGCTCCCCTCGCCTTCTCTAACGATAAACCCGTCCACCTCTTCCTGCCTCTTCGAGGCTCCTTTGCAGGTTCATCTCCTTAAGGGCCCGGACAGCCTTGCCGCGAGCTCTAAAGAAAAAAACAAACGCAATCCTTTTGAGTCATAAAAAAGGAGTGTGTACAAGCGAACACATTTGGAGGCCCTCTCCTCGCTTCCGGGACGCTTCTCGATACCACGAACAGAACTTTTTGGTTTCAGCAGAGACGCCCTTCTCTCTCCTGCGGGCTGGGCCTGTCCACAGGGCAAGAACAGTCACTCAACTTGCCCCAACGCGGGGCACATTTGCCCAAGGAACGCCCAACGCGCCGGGCGAAAGAGGAGTTCAGGGCAGCACCAACCGCGCTGCGCTCCAGCCGAAAGGACCCCAGCGCCCTTTCGCGCGAGACCCGCGCGCTAGAGTCCTCCGACATCCCAGCATTCCCTGCGCCCCTACCATCGAGAGCGGCTTCCGGTGTCGCTGGTGTAGGTGGGTGAAGAAGGAGCGGGCCCTAGCCGCTCGGTCTCACTCGCGCGCGCGCTCTCTCAGGCAACATGGCGGGCGTGGAGGAGGCAGCGTCCTCCGGGAGCCACCTGAATGGCGACCTGGATCCGGACGACAGAGAAGAGGGAGCTGCCTCTACGGCTGAGGAAGCAGCCAAGAAAAAAAGACGGAAGAAGAAGAAGAGTAAAGGGGCTGCCACAGGTAAAGGGAGTTGTATGTGTTCCCAGTCCCCTTTAGGGATGGCCGAACGGCTCGGCCCAGGCCCTGCTGGAGTGACAGAAACAGGGGCCTCGGAACACCGCCTGGAATGAATCCCAGGACAGGGTGTGTGTCAGAACGGGCTACGGATCCCCAGGGTCGGGGAGAGGCGGCTTCTCTTCCTGTGGGACGGGGGAGCTGTTGAGGGTGGGGTGGGGTGAGAAGGGTGCCTCAGCCATATCGTGAGGTAGTCGCGGGGCCGCCGGGCCTCAGCCCTTGGAAGTGCCAGAACTCAGACCGCCGCACAGGTCGTGCAACGGACTCGAAGCCGCGCACAGGGACTCAGCCCCGTCACTCTCCCCGCCGTCCGCCCTCCTCAGAAACCTGGTTCTGACCCACACTGTCGCCTCTTGGCTGGAGGAACCTGGAGCGTATTTCCAAGGACGGGGATGGAGTGGGCGAGTCTTAGTGCCTTGACCGCACTCCTCCTCCCCCCTCCCCCTTCCCGGTTTACAGAGGGATTTTTGTTGCCCGCTGCACTTTTGAGATGTGTGTCTATGTGTGTATGCCCACGCGGTCACGTCACTGAGTAGTAATGCAGAATGTGTGGTCGTGCTTCCAATCTTCCCCTGCCTAAACCCATGGCATCGTCAAGCTTCAGGGCTTTTAGGCCTGAATTATGCCATTTGCAGGCAGTTCGGATAGAATATTCTGTAGATGGGAATGGAACTTCTCTAAATCCACTGGTAAGGCAAGGAAAACAGCTGAAAGTTTATACTTGGATTACATTATGAGTTAGGACCTTAAATATTTTGAGAAGTCAGTGTTCGTGGTCCTTCGTTTTAGGAAAAACAATGTTTGTACCTGTTTTTAAAATAAGCCACACAGAGATTGAGAGACAAATGGAGAGAGGCCGTAAGTGATGAAGATGAAGTTGACAGGGGTTGGAAGTCTCTATCTTTCTGAAATTGTGATTAAGTGGGAATTGGAAAGGGAAAGTTGTGGGTGCTGGACTCTTGCAGAGACCGTTTAATCCCAGGACATAGTCTGGTGGCTGTTCTTGGCTTTCCGTGAAATACAGGCACTTCCGTTTGTCCATTCAGGTCCCGTGATATATTATTAAACAGTTGTAGCTCTCAATATGAATCCTCTACAGTAGCCAGAATACCACTTCAGTATATGCTAACTGGTAATACTATCTCTTTCTACACACACCTATTGCTACTACAGCTAGATTGTATTCACTTTGGGGGGGGGGGCAATGGAGGGGTTGGGTTGGTCTTGTGCTTAGCTGTTTAGTAATTTTGTTTTTTAGTAATGGAAATATCTTTTCTTATTTTTTTTTTTTAATTTTTATTTATTTATGATAGAGAGAGAGAGAGAGAGAGAGAGAGAGAGAGGCAGAGACACATGCAGAGGGAGAAGCAGGCTCCATGCACCGGGAGCCCGATGTGGGATTCGATCCCGGGTCTCCAGGATCGCGCCCTGGGCCAAAGGCAGGCGCCAAACTGCTGCGCCACCCAGGGATCCCCTATCTTTTCTTATTTATTTTGATTTTACCCAGCCTAGCTTGACGACATATTTTTCGTGAAGACTTGAAGTTCCCAGTGTCCATAGAAATCCTCCTCTTCCTAAGAACTTCCTAAGAACTTACCTATTTTAAGTACCTGTTTCGTTAGTAAGCCATTTGTTATAGTAGTCTAATTGTTAAATACTTTAAAAAGTTAACAACTTACAGATAGGGACAAACTCACAGTTTTGTTTATCCTTTGGTTGCTAGCACAGAGACAGTGTAATGGATATTTTGTTGAATGGACAATGCTACTTACAAGTGAAAGATTTTTCTTTGTCGTTACATAAATTCTATTATGTTCCCAATAATGTTTCTGGTTTTGTTTCTCAAGTACTTATCAGGTAGGAAAGGACTTCTATGTTCTCCAGAATCCTTAAAACATATTCTAGTTGGAAAGTACCTTTATTAGATTTAATTGATGTTATATTTGATCAGCAGGGCAACAAGAACCTGATAAAGAATCAGGAGCCTCAGTTGATGATGTAGCAAGACAATTGGAAAGACAAGCCTTGGAAGAGAAAGAGAGAGATGATGACGATGAAGGTAAATGGTAAATTTGATTTTTGTGGTTGGAAAAGCAAGAAGATATGACATTCTTTAAACAAAACTACTTAATTTGTGCATAAAGTTTGTGATTATCTGATGTTTTACTTAATTGACATTAAAGCCTCAATAGCACAGATAAAAAGGAAAAGGTATTTACTAGCAATTCTTAAAAAGTTGGATAGGTGGAATGGCTGTTCAAATAACACGTCTTAAGTTTTTAAAAATGTACTTGGTAAAATGCCAAATAGGAGGTATTAAGATGAAATTGAAGGATTATGGGGGAGGGGGGGTGCCTGGATGGCTTCTTTGTCCAAGTGTCTGCCTTAGGCTCCAGTCATGATCCCAAAGTCCTGGGATCAAGCCCCATCTAGGGTTCCCTCCTCCGTGGGGAGCCTGCTTCTTTCTCTCTCTTCCTGCTTCTGCTCTCTCACTCTTGCTCTCCCTAAAATAAATAAATAAAATCTTAAAAAAAAAAAAGAAATTAAAGGACTGTTTATTTAACTAACATTTATTGAACAACTAATACTTATTGTACTTGTGAAGACAATGATAGTCATTATGTCATTTGCTGAGAGTGACACACCTGATATGTGTAGAGTGGAACCAAAGTTTCAAATCCAGAACCTGATTTCAAGTTTGGTTCCTTTTACTCTATATGAAAGCTCCCTCTCTTTATTCTCAAGGAGTATATTGGAGTGCTGCTAAACTCGATTATAAATTCCCTGACCCTAGCTTCTTGTGGTCCGTTGGTCCTGTAAGATTTCTTTAAAGATAGTAATTTTTGGAATTCTAGAAATTGGTGCTATCAGTAAGACAGTGGAGGGAATATTTGCAAATTATTCTATAGCCTCTTTCGGTAGAAGGGGAGATGGGGCTTTGTCATTCTGAATTATCTACTATTACAGTTTACTGCTCTTCCTTAAGCACTGCCAGCTTGGGCTTGTGCCTTCCAATCCTTAGCAAAAGAATACCTGCTATACTTTAACTGTCACTTTAGGATAATGCATAAGCTCTCTACCTTCAAGGAGCTTATATAGTCAGAATTTGGTGGAAAAAGTGCTAAGGTTCAAGGGAATAGTTAGCTTTTCCTTAAGCAAACCTCTTGTCCATTTTATCTTGGTTTGTGCTTCAAATTATGAACATATTTTGAACTCTTAGCAAGAAAGGGACTTGTAAATTCAAGGTTATATAATAGATTACTGTAGGCCTACTGTGTAGTGTTACAGTGTTAATCTTAAAATGCATTCCTTGTTCCATTGGTCCACTACAAAGTTGTATTAATCTCTTGCCATTGAAGAGAAAATTTTGCTTGTCAGATTGGAAATCGTCAATGTTTTAAAGATGATTTTTACGGGACGCCTGGGTGGCTCAGTGGTTGAGGATCCGCCTCTGCTCAATGCATGATCCCAGGGTCCTGGGATTGAGTCCCGCATCAGGCTCCCCATAGGGAGCCTGCTTCTCCCTCTGCATGTCTGTGCCTCTCTCTGACTCTCTCATGAATAAATAAATAAAATCTTAAAAAAAATTAAAGATGATTTTAGGACTATTGGTTTTCTCCAAGTGAATTTCTCTAATTCACTTTAATAATCAGTGTCAATCAATACTGTTAATCTGTTGTGAGAGTTCTTTGAAAGGATGGAAAGTTAGTATTTCAGAATCTTTGTTCTGAAGGAAAACTGATGGTGGAAGTGGAGAGACAAAGCAAAGAGGGGAAAAGATATACCAGTATCTGCTATAAAGTTTTTTGAAATTTGGAGTTGGAAATCCGGGCTGAGTGCTGAAGGCAGGCTTGGAAGGAATGGAATTTGAATAAAAGCAAACAGAAGAGACCACTTTGGGGCAGGACAATGCTGAGAATGTATTCAAAGTGTAGGGAATAATGCAGATTGACCATATGATTTGTTGAAGGAGCCTTGGAGCATTTTTAAAAGAATGTTTTAGGGGTGCCTGGCTGGCTCAGTTGGTAGAGCATGTGATTCTTGATCTTGGAGTTGTGAGTTCAAGCCCTACGTTGGGCATAGAGTTTACTTAAAAAATAAAATGATTAAAAAAGGGAGAAGAATGTTATAAAAAATTAATTTCGTCTTCATATATATGCAGGGTTGTTAGAAGGGGAGGAAACATCTAGGAAAAGGTTTGGAGATCATTTTGGAAGGCACTTAACAGCCCAGGCATATGGTAATGATGATTTAAATTGATGGGGTGGGGTGCCTGAGTGGTTCAGTCTGTTGATTTCAGCTAAGGTCATGATCTCAGAGTCCTGAGATTGAGCCCTGAGTCAGGCTCCATGCTCAGTGTGGAGTCTTTTTGTTTCTCTCTACCCCCTCCCCCCCACCCCATATGTGTACATGCACTGTCTCTCAAATATCTTTAAATGGGTGAACATAAATGAGAATGGAAGGGAAGGGTTCAATGGAATAGTGATTGTGGAAGCAGAATTCAAAGGACTTAAATGACTTTCAGTAGGGGAAGAAGAAAAGAGAGGCATTCGACTCTAGAGGTTTTAGAGGTTTGAACTTGGGGGACAGAAAATTGGTGCTGGGGAGCCTGTGGGCTCATCGGTTGAGAGTCGCTTGGCTCAGGGCCATTGATCCCGCCGTCCAGGGTCGAGTTCCACTTCAGGCATCCTGTGAGGGGTCTGCTTCTCCCTCTGTCTAGGTCTCTGCTTCTCTCTCTGTCTCTCATGAATAAATAAATAAAAATCTTAAAAAAAATTAAAGATGATTTTAGGACTATTGGTTTTCTCCAAGTGAATTTCTCTAATTCACTTTAATAATCAGTGTCAATCAATACTGTTAATCTGTTGTGAGAGTTCTTTGAAGGATGGAAAGTTGTATTTCAGAATCTTTGTTCTGAAGGAAAACTGATGGTGGAAGTGGAGAGACAAAGCAAAGAGGGGAAAAGATATACCAGTATCTGCTATAAAGTTTTTTGAAATTTGGAGTTGGAAATCCGGGCTGAGTGCTGAAGGCAGGCTTGGAAGGAATGGAATTTGAATAAAAGCAAACAGAAGAGACCACTTTGGGGCAGGACAATGCTGAGAATGTATTCAAAGTGTAGGGAATAATGCAGATTGACCATATGATTTGTTGAAGGAGCCTTGGAGCATTTTTAAAAGAATGTTTTAGGGGTGCCTGGCTGGCTCAGTTGGTAGAGCATGTGATTCTTGATCTTGGAGTTGTGAGTTCAAGCCCTACGTTGGGCATAGAGTTTACTTAAAAAATAAAATGATTAAAAAAGGGAGAAGAATGTTATAAAAAATTAATTTCGTCTTCATATATATGCAGGGTTGTTAGAAGGGGAGGAAACATCTAGGAAAAGGTTTGGAGATCATTTTGGAAGGCACTTAACAGCCCAGGCATATGGTAATGATGATTTAAATTGATGGGGTGGGGTGCCTGAGTGGTTCAGTCTGTTGATTTCAGCTAAGGTCATGATCTCAGAGTCCTGAGATTGAGCCCTGAGTCAGGCTCCATGCTCAGTGTGGAGTCTTTTTGTTTCTCTCTACCCCCCCCCCCCCCACCCCATATGTGTACATGCACTGTCTCTCAAATATCTTTAAATGGGTGAACATAAATGAGAATGGAAGGGAAGGGTTCAATGGAATAGTGATTGTGGAAGCAGAATTCAAAGGACTTAAATGACTTTCAGTAGGGGAAGAAGAAAAGAGAGGCATTCGACTCTAGAGGTTTTAGAGGTTTGAACTTGGGGGACAGAAAATTGGTGCTGGGGACGCCTGTGTGGCTCAGCGGTTGAGCGTCTGCCTTTGGCTCAGGGCATGATCCCGGTCCAGGGTCGAGTTCCACTTCAGGCATCCTGTGAGGGGTCTGCTTCTCCCTCTGTCTAGGTCTCTGCTTCTCTCTCTGTCTCTCATGAATAAATAAATAAAATCTTTTTTTTTTTAAGATTTATTTATTTATTATTTATGATAGAGAGAGAGAGGCAGAGACACAGGAGGAGGGAGAAGCAGGCTCCATGCTGGGAGCCCAACGCGGGACTCGATCCTGGGACTCCAGGATCGCGCCCTGGCCAAAGGCAGGCGCCAAACCGCTGAGCCACCCAGGGATTCCCCTCCCTTTTTAAAAAATATTTATTTATTTATTTATTCATGATAGACATAGGGGGAGAGAGAGGCAGAGACACAGGCAGAGGGAGAAGCAGGCTCCATGCAGGGAGCCTGATGTGGGACTTGATCCCAGGACTCCAGGATCGTGCCCTGGGCCAAAGGCAGGCGCTAAACCGCTGAGCCACCCAGGGATCCCCAATAAAATCTTTAAAAAAAAAAAAAATTGGTGCTGTTTACTGAAATGGTGAAGTAGGGAGAGAGAGTGGGTTAAGAGATATGGGGAGGTGGGTGTAGGCAAAGAAGAGGGTATTGAGTTAAATTTAGATGGGTTTAATTTGAAATTGGAGTATTGGTGTGAATAGTTAATCCTGTGGGCATTTGCCAGTGTGCTAGAAGTAATTCAATAAAGTTTTAAGTCACATTCATTTGTTAAGGCATAAATTCACCATTTTTAAAAAACAGACTTTATGTTTTGGAACAGTTTTACTTAGATTCACAGCAGAATTAAGCAGGAGGTACAGAGATTTCCCATATACCACACATGCATAGCTTTTCTTATTATCAGTATCCCCCACTGGAGTGGTACATTTGTGACAATAGATGAACCTACATAGATACGTCACTATTATGCAAAGTCCATACTTTTAATTAGGCTTACTTATGATATTGTACATTTTATATATTCACCGTTTATAAGTATATAGCTTGGTGAGTTGACAAATGTATGCATTTGGGTACCCACAACCAAGATATAGACCATTTTCATTTAACATTTCCATCTCCACCAAAAAGTTGCCTTTTACCATGTTGTAGTCCATTCTCTTGCTCCACATCCCAATCCCTCACAACTACTGATGCACTTTGTGTTACGTAGCTTTGTCTACAATATTATATAAGTGGAATTATTATAGCGTGCAGCTTTTTTTGATTTGTTTCCCTTAGCATGATACTTTTGAGAGTCATCCATTTGTTGCATATATATCAGTAATTGATTACATTTTATTGCTGAGTAGTATTCCAGATGTTTTTAACCACTTAATAGTTGATGGATATTCCGGTTGTTTCTAGTTTTTGTATTATGAATAAAGACAACATTTGCATAAAAGTCTTTGGGTGTAAGTTTTCATTTCTCCTGTGTGAATACCTAGGAGTAGGGTTGCTGGTCATATGGGAAGTGTATATTTAATCTTACAAGAAACTATCAAACTATTTTCCAGAATAGCTGTATCATTTTGCTCTCTTGTCAGCACTGGTTGAGAGTTCCAAGTCCTTTGTATCTCTGAAGCACTTGATATTCTTAATTTTTAATTAGTCTTTCTAACCGGTATGTCGTGGTATGTTATTGTGGTTTTAATTTGTATTTCCCTAATGACTGGTAGATATTGAACATCTTTTCATGTTTTTGCCTTTCATATATCTTTGGTGAAATGTTCATATCTTTTGTCCACTTTTCAGTTTGGTTATTTATTCTCATATTGAGTTGTAGAAGTTCTTTATATATTCTTCATACAAGTTTTTTTTGTTTGTTTGTTTTTTAAGATTTTATTTATTTATTCATGAGAGACACAAAGATAGGCAGAGGGAGAAGCAGGCTTCCTGCAGGGAGCCTGATGCAAGACTCCATCTCAGGACTCCAGGATCACGACTAGAACCAAAGGCAGATGCTCAACCACTGAGCCATCCAGGCTCCTCTCTTCATACAAGTTCTTTGGGGAAAAAAAAGGTTTATTTATTTGAGAGAGCCAGCTTGTGCATGTGAGCAGCAGAAGCAGAAGCGGGAGGAGAGGAAGATAGAAAGGGAAAGGCAAACTCCCCACTAAGCAGAGGCTTGATTCCAGATCCTGGGGACTCAGGGATCAAGACCTCAGCCAAAGGCAGATGCTTAACCAGCTGAACCACTCAGGCACCCCTGTTTTTGATACAAGTTCTTTATCTGATATGTTTACTAATATTTTCTTTCATGCTGGTATTATTTGCAGCAGAAAAGATTTTAATTTTTATAGTCTCATTTATTTTATTTCTTCCTGGATTTTTTTTTGTGTGTGTGTGTTTTATCCAAAAAGTTAAATAATTGTTGTTTGTAGGGTCATGATAATTTTTTTCTTATGTTCTCTTTAAGAAGTTTATATCCATTTAGAGTATATAGTTCAAGGTAAGAGTTGAGATTCCTTTTTTTCCTTGCATATAGATGCCCAATTTTCATTCAACAAACATTAATTGATTGGAGCATAGGGCTAATACAGAAATAAATACAAACAGCCTCTGCCTGTTAAGAATATCCTGGGATGCTATGAAAGAAAGACATAAAAACAATTGTGGCATGGTATAATGGATGGGAGCATAAGCGTATATAGTTTGGTATTTGGATCCACACTGTTACTATCCTGATAAAAGAGTTTAATAAACAGTGACTATTATACTAAATACAGACCTTGATTGAGTATCAGAGGAAGAGCTTCATCATATCTCATTTTAAAGATGAAGAGACCGAGGTAGAGAGAGGCTAAATAATTTGCCCAAGATCACACAGCTTGCATGATTCTTAGTATGTTTTTAAAACTGGTTATACGCCTTTTTTTTTTTTTTTTAAGATTTTGAGAGTGAGAGACCACGTTCATATGCATAAGTGGGGGAGCAGAGTGAGTGGGAGAAATACATTCCCTGCTGAGCAGGGAGCCTGATGTGGGGCTCTCTCCCAGGACTCTGAGATAGTGACTTGAGCCAAGACAAATGTTTAACTGACTGAGCCACTCAGGCACCCCTAAAATTAGTTATACATCTTGAAGCATTTGTTTTAGGTTGAATCTAGTGTATGTAGCACTATGCTAAGCATTGTGTGTTCCTCCAGAGTAAAGACTACCTTGTTTTTCTCTCCCTGTTACCTAGCACTTAAGAACTCAGGAAACATTTACTGAATGAATGAAGGTTACTATTAAAATTGTAGTACAAGTTATGTGAATTAGATTGTAAGACACATGAGGAAATTGAAAGTTGTGTTTTCCAAAAAAATTTTCAGGTTATTTTTGTTGGACTTTTGAATCTAGAAGCCAATAATGAGTAAGTCAGCCATGTTTCCACGGTGTTCCATGTTTCTTATACCCAATTTTATAAGATTGAACATAGGAATTGCAATTTTGTGGGGTACCTGGCTGGCTCAGTTGATAGAATGTGCAACTCTGTGTATTGGGGTTGTGAGTTCAAGCCCCACATTGGGTTAGAGATTACTTAAAAATTAAAAAAAAAAAAACTTAAAGAAAAGAGGGAATGCTTGTAGCAACAAGGGGTTTAGCGTTTTAGCGTCTGACTCTTGTTTTTTGGCTCTGGTCATGATCTCAGGGTCATGAGATTGAGTCCCATCTTGGGCTCTGCTGAGTGTGGAGCCTCCTTAGGATTCTCTTTCTCTTTCTCTCTCTCTCTCACACAGAAGTAGAAAATAATAGAAATAAGTTGCAATTTTGTAAGTAAAAAATTATCATATTGGTAGTTTCCTATCACTCAGTCCATTAAAGTCCTATATCTTATTATCTCCGTCTTTGCTAAACTACTGTTTCCTATTTCTCATTTAGGTGGAAAAAAAACAGGATAAAATAAACTAAAAGAACATTCATTTGTTGAATAGAGTGAATATTTATCACACGCTTAGCCCTGTGCCTTAACTTAGGAAATGGTATATAATCTTTAAGGAGTTCACAGACAATTGAGGGTCATTGAAACCCCTAATCATTTTGCAAAAAAGAAAAAAGTTGCAATTTGGTGTGATAATTAGAAGAATATTGCAATGAAAAATTTATGTTTCCTGCTTATTGGTCTGGGAGTAAAAAAGGAGCTCTTTGAGAAGAAAATGTAAGCAGTCATTTGACATTATTTTATGGGTGTGGATTTCATGATCTACAATTATTGATACTAGCCATGAGTTACTGCCACTATGTGAAACATCTAAAAGAACACTATATGGTGAACATACTATTAAGCTGTCAACTTCCATTTGTCTGCCACAGCTTCCTATTCATCCTTATTTTATAGCAGTGTGATTTGTGGGTAGATGGGAGTACTTCATGAATGTTCTAATTATTGAGCAGTATTTTTAGAAATTCAGACACTTCAGTCTATTTTTGATACCTTTATTTAAAACATTTTAAGTTACTGTTTATTTAATTTTAGCCATAATAGCATTCTTTATTTTTTCTCCAAGTTCAAGAGTATAGTATGGGCTTCATAAGATTGTTATAAAAATTGACAGACAGGGGCACTGGCGTGGCTCAGTTGGTTAAGTGTCTGACTTTGGTTCAAGACATGGTCTTGGGGTCCTGGAATCAAGCCACAAGTCTGGCTTCATGCTCAGAGGGGAGTTCATTTGTCCTTTGCCCTCTGCCCCTCCCCCTGCTTGTGCTCTCTCTGTCTCTCAAATAAAAGAATCTTAAAAAAAAAAATCTGGCAGGCAGATACTGTGTTTGTTTTTTGTTTTTAAGTAGGCTCCATGCCCAGCATGGAGCCCAACACAGGGCTTGAACACATGACCCTGAGATCAAGACCTGAGATCAAGAGTTGAACACTTAACTGATTGAATCACCCAGGTGCCCCTTTCTTGAAATAGTTCTCAATCCCCATTTTTGGGCATCAGGTTCTTTTGAGAATCTGAGAACTGTGAACCTAGTAAAAGTATATATACTTTCTGATTTTTGCATATAATTTGATCAGAAGGAGAACTCTTTTTCTCTAATAATAACTATGCAGGAAAAGATATTTTAAAATATGACATTGCAAATACTCCTACCTGGATTAGGAATTAGGTGACAAATTCTTGGTCTAGTTCTTTTCTTTTCTTTTCTTTTTATTTTATTTTATTTTTTTAATTCTTGGTCTAGTTCTGCTGTTTACTGGTTGGGATTATCTTGGGCATGTCCCTTAAACATTCCTTGTTTTATCTCATAAAGTTGCTTTAAGGGTCATATGAAGTCATGAAATACAGGTCTTGAACCACAAAGCATATGTAAGCAAACTAGTATTATTTGGTCATGGTCATTATTATTAGTATTAAATTAACACTAGTTGTTCTTCTTAGCTCTTGAAAAAGAGTGTTAATACAGTTTTTATTCTTAAGAATGTCTTATTCAACAATTCTTTTATTAGAGTAAATTGAAGTCAAGTTTCCTTAGTGCTTTTGATTACACAAATTCTGTTATATTAGCAATATTCAGAATTATTTTCTAAGAATATTGTGCCAGCTTCATTATGTGCTATTTAAGATGCTTTGTGTATGTGTACTTGTCTGCTTATCCTTGCCTTGTTCCTCTGCTTATGAAGTTTAAATAAATATATACTTTAAATGGTCTTTTCCTAGATGGAGATGGGGATGGAGATGGAGCAACTGGAAAGAAGAAGAAAAAGAAGAAGAAGAAGAGAGGACGTTAGTGTTTTAAGTTGATCTAACCTGACAAATTAAAAATGTGTATTAACCAGCAGGTTTGAAGAGTAGGTTTGAAGTTCCTTAAGATCCCATTGTATGTCAAGGAAATACATTTAGGCTTTATAGAGCTAGAATTTAGTGAAGCTCACAACTATTTTTTCATTTAACAATCCTTTTGGTATTTTCTTTACCTATTATTGAGTTAAGGGATGTTAATAATAAGTTGATTGCATTTTACTGCAGTTTAGGAATAAGTTGATAATTTAAAACTTGAATAACACAAATAACAATTCTGTCAGGGATGAGTAAAGTGGTACCACTGTACAGTAATAGGATAAACATCGTTTGCCAGCTTTGAAGTTAAGAGATTCTTGATGAATATTTATTAAACTTTGTGCATGTGGTTAAATTTTATTAATAACATTGTACTGTTTTGTATTTACTTAAAATATGATCATGCTTGTGCTTTGTTTTTATAAATGGCAAACCAAGCCTCTTCAGGGACCTGAAATTCTATTAAGGAGACAGGGAGTCTGTAAAGTATTAGAGAATAAAGGTTGGGTTGAGAATCAGAGCAAGTTCTAATTCTGGATGCCCTTTGGGTTATTAGGGACCACTGAGTATCTGGTTATACCTTCCTTTAAGTCTTTTAGGCTGAAATTTTATGAATCAGGATGTTGGGGGCTTTACTCATTTTTATCTCTAGGCTGAGAGAAGTTCTTAAATATTTTTTAAGAAAACTTTTGGCTCTATCAGCAATATTCCTGATGTTTCTCCAGATGAGGATGGGGGATAGCCTTCCTTCTATTCAGGCAACTACTTTTAGATTTTTCTTGTCATAGGATGTCAGATATGTCCCTTACATAGTCCATATTTTTTTTTAAGACTTTATTTATTTATTTATGAGAGACAGAGAAAGAGAGAGGCAGAGACACAGGCAGAGGGAGAAGCAGGCTCCATGCAAGGAGCCTGACATGGGACTAGATCCCTGGTCTCCAGGATTACACCCTGGGCTGAAAGCGGGGCTGAACTGCTGGGCCACCGGGGCTGCCCGCATAGTCCATATTTAATGAACACAGGTTACCTGTGTTCTAGGAATCTTCCAGAGATTGTGATGTCCTATTCCTTCCATTCAAAAATTGTTAACAGTGTGCTTGTGAGACATGGTATTACCTGAGAATGGCTTCAGAGAACCATTTCTCCCAGTCTCTTAAATTACTCCCTGATGAAGATAGGTAAGCAGGGAGGAATGTTAAAGGGCTACTTCCTATTTGCCCTTGGTAGAATTCTTCCACTGACACATGTTTTAGTATGACGCCATCAGCTTTTATTGTGCCTCCTCTGAGGATGTTACTGAACTTGCTGTTCATTTTATTTCTTTATGAGTACTCTCGAGAGAATCTTTTGTCTGGTCTTGGTATCAAGAATAATTATATTTTTCCTGAATACGTAATGTGTTTATCTCATAAACATGACCCATGCAAATAAACTAGTTTTTTTGTTTTTTTGTTTGTTTTTTGGCTATTAGAGGGCTTAGAGCCAAATCTGTGGTTTTGTATTAGCAGTATTTCAGGTTCTATTTTATGTTTTTTCCATGTTTTTATTTTTCTCTAATTTATTGTCTCTATTTGTGTATTTTAAATACCTCATAGGCTATCATAAATCACTTCTGGAATAATCCAAATAATGTAATTATGGGCTATTTACTGCCCTCATTTTCCTCATCTATAAAGTGAGAGAGTTATAAATGATAGTTAATGATAGCTGCAGTACAGATTATTATAATTCTATATAGTTTTAGATAATAACTTGGACATAGTGCATTATAATTTTCAAAGGTTATCCAAGATTTCATCTGGTTCTTCATTTTGTAGATGAGGAAACTGAGGCTTGGCACATCAAGCCGTTTGTCCCAAGTCACAATTAATAAGTTGTTCAGGCTGAACTTCAACCCTCTTGTTTTGAGTACAAATTTTTTTGTCTAATGATCTTTTCGAGTCCTTAATAATTTATGGATAATATAAAAGGCATCTTTATCAGAATTGTAGATGAGATCAAGCTGAAGATAATGCGATACTACTTTGGTTGATAAAACTCAAGATTTCAAAAGATCAGGAAGACTGAGAAATAGGCTAGTATTAAGTTGAAATTTAATAGACATATATAAAGTTAATACAGGTGATAGGATCTAAGGATTTTGAGTGCTAGTGTGATATAAGACAAAAAGGGAGTCTTAACTAGCAGCTGTAGGATTTTTAGAATCATTATAGCTTTACACTAATTTATACCTTATTTGGACTATTAATAGAAGTCCATTCTAATACCAACCTAAAAGAAACATTGACAAATTCTGGGTTGGCAAATAGGGGTGAGGGGGTTAAGAACCATATCCCTTCTTTTTTTTTTTTTTTTTTTTTAAGATTTTATTCATGAGAGACACAGAGAGAGAGAGAGAGAGAGAGAGAGAGGGGCAGAGACATAGGCAGAGGGAGAAGCAGGCTCATAGGGATCCCAATGCAGGACTCGATTCCCGGACCTGGGATCATGCCCTGTGCTGAAGGCAGATGCTGAACCTGTGAGCTACCCAGGTGTCCCCATCAAAGTGGTTTCGTTTCGTTTCGTTTCTTTTCTTTTCTTTTCTTTTCTTTTCTTTTCTTTTCTTTTCTTTTCTTTTCTTTTCTTTTCTTTTCTTTCTTTTCTTTTCTTTTCTCTTTTCTTTTCTTTTCTTTTCTTTTCTTTTCTTTCTCTTCTCTTCTCTTCTCTTCTCTTCTCTTCTCTTCTCTTCTCTTCTCTTCTCTTCGTTTCCTTTCCTTTCCTTTCCTTTCCTTTCCTTTCCTTTCCTTTCCTTTCCTTTCCTTTCCTTTCCTTTCCTTTCCTTTCCTTTCCTTTCCTTTCCTTTCTTTTCCTTCTTTTCTTTCCATTTATTTATTCATGAGAGACACAGAAGAAGAGGCAGAGACACAGGCAGAGGGAGAAGCAGGCTCCCTACAGGGAGCTCGATGCGGGACTTGATCCCAAGACTCCAGGATCATGACCTGAGCCAAAGACAGATGCTCAACCACTGAGCCATCCAGGTGCCCCTTTAAAGTGGTTTCTTATAGAGAGAAAGGAGTCAGTAAATATGAGAAGTAAAATTCTTTCAACTGCAAAGAATGAAGCTAGAACTAACAGATGAAAGTAACAAGGAGGTATTGAATTAATGTAGGAAGAGCTTTCTAATAGTTACAGTTCTTTCAAAATGAGTGATTTTCACTTGGGAGATAAAGACTGTCTCCATTCTTAGAAGCTCACTGCCATCTGTCAGGGGCATTATGGAATTCCTGGATTTAAGTGTAAAGCAAAATTAAGATGACCTCTGAGATTTTTTTTTTTTTTAAGATTTTATTTATTCGGGAGAGACAGAGACACAGGCAGAGGGAGAAGCAGGCTCCATGCAGGGAGCCCAATGCGGGACTCGATCCCGGGACCCCAGGATACACCCTGGGCCTTTGGCAGGCACTAAACCACTGAGCCACCCAGGTGTCCCCCTCTAAGATCTTTTTTGATTTTAAATTCTAAAGTTCTCTCTTAGGAGGAACTGAAAACAGTGTTTTCTTAAGATTATTTGCCCATAGAACACTTAAACATTATGTAAAGAGAGAAAAACATTTAGTGCTCATGAGATGCTGTGTGTTTGGGTTAAAAGAAGGAACCGAAATATGGTTCCATAGGTAAATGATTTGACTCAATGGACAGTTATACTTTATTTATGTAGTTCTTTTTCCCCCCCTGTTGCAGAACAAAGAGAGCAAAATGTGTTGAAATTTAAGATCCACAATCCATAAGACCAGTTATAATCAAATGGAAACCACATATTTCACCTCAGTAGTTGAAATGCTGCAGATACACATTGAATATTCTATATCACTGCATAAATTAATATACTCTGTTTCCTGGCATTTTTTGGAAACAACATTCATTACTAAAAGGCAGTTCCGGGCAGCCCCGGTGGCGCAGCGGTTTGGCGCCGCCTGCAGCCTGGGGTGTGATCCTTGGGGACCTGGGATCGAGTCCCACGTCGGGTTCCCTGTATGGAGCCTGCTTCTCCCTCTGCCTCTCTGTCTCAATAAATAAATAAAATCTTTAAAAAAAAATAAAAGGCAGTTCCATATAATAAGAACTCTAGTTCTTAGGTTTAAACATTTTTTTAGAAGACAAATCATTTGTTTTTAAAAATCATCTTGGAACACTGGTATCTTTTAGAATATGGTTTGGGAAATAATGTCCTTAAAACATATGCTAAGGACTAACTTTAAGTATCAGGAAATTTGTATATGGCTACCTATATTCCATTCTTTGGCACTGGGTATGTTTATCTTAACTTTTATACCTAATATACCCTTGAAGTAAATTTTTCACTTATTAATACATAATATCTTTATATTTTACTCTTTCATACTCTTTCATACTTTATTACTTCTTTGATTTTTATTTGTGAAAACTGGCCTCTATTTGCTATTCTTTTTCCATTATAGTAAATAAAGACAAAAACATTAGAAGTATGCTTTCTGCCAAGACATACACTATTTAAATACATATTGGAATTTTGAGAGTTGAATATTTCTATTCCTAAGCAATAGTAAATTGGAGAGGAGGTGGCCATTATGGTGAAATATTTTCTGTTTTTAACTATAAGGCTGTGATAGCAAGGAGGTTCCTTAAAATTAGGACATAAAACAATCATTAGGAACTGAGAAAAACTGTAATGAAATGATAACTGCTTAATTTTACTTTTAATTACAGAAGTTAATACTTTATTTGTATCTCACAGCAAAAGTTCAAACAGACCCTCCCTCAGTTCCAATATGTGACCTGTATCCTAATGGTGTATTTCCCAAAGGACAAGAATGCGAGTACCCACCCACACAAGATGGGTAAGGATCATAAAATAACTTCCAGTTTGACTTTTGAAAGTTATAGCTTAGCAATAAAGCAGATTTGATTTTTCTCAGAATTTGCTCCACTGCCTTAATAAAAGCTTATGAATTTGTTAACAAAAAATACAGTAGAAGCCCTCTTATCCAAAATGATTGGGACCAGTAATAATAGTTCAGTTAATCAAAAAAGTATGTTAAAATGGCGATCACAAAACATTAAAATTTTCATTGATAAAAGTTAACTTTAAACAAATACTTGTTTTTCATCATTCTGGATATTTGAAGATGGATTTTGTATCGTACTGCACTTTTTTCTTCTCATAAGCCATAATGCATTGTCTATGAAATATTCCATTTTGAGTTTCTGTGAATAAAAACTAAGTAATCTGAACCTGGATGTTTACATTTTTTCCCTGAAACCATTTGCAGTTCTTACCTACACTTAATTTGACAGAAGTGTTTTTTGATGACTTGCCTTTATTGAGACTTTTCTGAGTGTTCAATTTAGTTTTCATAGAAACAATTCTTTGTACGTACTATATAACTAATTACATAATTATAGTTACAAGTAAAAAAGATTTACACTGGTTTGGAAACAAATCTCCTGATTGTTGGAAGTGTTCTTAAAGGATACTTTTGAGCTGGTCAGTAGGTATTCATCATGGCATTATGCTGACTGGTTAAGAACACAGAAGCTGGGATTCACTTCAGTCCCAGCTCTAACATTTATTAGCTTTGTGACTTGGGCAAGTAACTGATCATGTCTTTGCTTTCATTTCTTCATCTATAAAATGAGCATTTCATAGGGTTGTTGTGAGGAATAAACATTTGTAAAGCACTTAGGAGAGTAACAGACACATAGTAAACATTAAGTGTTAACTGCTGCTATTATTCAGAACAGGAACCTGTCAGCCCCTTATATTCAGCATACAGTGGGCATTGGTCAGTATATTTTACAGAGGGATAAAGAGCATCAGTTAATCCAGTGGTTGCAATAGTTGGTTAAGAAAGCTTCTACTGTAGCCTTGTTTCATTGACCTGTAAAGACCTCATTGTTTTCTTTAAATTTTAGGACTTTAGGAAAGAATGTGATATTGTTATATTTTAATCCCCCTCCTTCATTCCCAGTACTTAAGGGAATAAATGTAAAGTTCTGAAATATTATGTCAGGAGCATCTTTTCTTTGAATTTAAATTAATTACTATCCCTATCTTAAAGCAGCTATTTTTGAAATGTCACAGACATGTAATTTCACATGAATTATCATAAATTTTCGTAGTACATATAATCACATTTATTTTTAAATACAATTTAAAAAATTTTTTTGTGTGTGTGTGCTGTTCCTTCTTTTTCCCTTCCTTCCAGACCTATGTAACCACCCAGCAGGTAGCCTTCCATATTTTAATATGCTCATATATGTGGTCATCTGTGTCTGTTTGTATAAGGGGACTGTTTTGGTCTTGTTTGTTTTCCAGAATGGAATCACAGGCACACTTTCCTCACCTTTCTCCTTCAGGACTATTTCTTGAAAGGTCCTCCCAAGTCCATCAGAATAGCTGTTATTCTTTTGAATGGCTTCATAATATGCTATACTTTAATCTACCATTTTCTAATTGATGAGCATTCATTTTGCCTCTAATATTTTAGCTGTATTACAAACCATTCTGTAATAAACATTTCTGAGTATATAATGTATATGTATATATGTGTATGTATGTGTATTATTTCCTTATGGAAGTTTTATTATGGGATAGTTTTTTAGGAGTGGAATTGCTGAATCAAAGAATATGTAATATTTTAGTTTATGATTCCTGGACTGCTAATGATTTTGAGCATTTTTTGATTGTTGGCTTTATTCTTTTACTCTTCCAGAAGTTTTAAAATTTTGTATATAGTATGTGTTTCTATTTTATACTATTTTATATTTATAGGTACCTAGCAGTCTCGTAGCTTTTTTTTTTTTCTTTCAAATTCTTACTCTGTTTTATTACATCCTTTGGTTAGTGTGGAGCTTTTTTGTGTAAGGTTGAGAGTGCTAATTTTATTTTATTTGAAATGGAAAGCCCATTGTGCTAGAATTGTTTATTAAATAATTCATTCTAGGGGCACCTAGGTGGCTCAGTTGGTTAAGCATCTGCCTTTGGCTCTGGGCATGATCCCAGAGTTGTGGGTTTGAGCCCCTGCTTAGTGAGGAGCCTGCTTCTCCCTCTCCCTCTGACATTCCCCCACTTGTACTCTCTGACTCTTTCCATCTCTCTGCCAATTAAGAAAATAAAATCTTTTTTAAATAAATGAATCATTCTACTGAATTGAATGACAACCTTTGGCATATACTATATTCTCATATGATGGAACTATATTTTCATAATCAACCAATTTCTTTTATTCTACTGATCTGTTTGTGTATTCTTAGCTAGTACTATTTGGATCTAATTATCAGCAACTTTAATTTTTTAAAAAAGATTTTATTTATTTGAGAGCAAGAGAGCACATGTGAGAAAGAGCATGAGGGGTGGAGTGGGGAGAAACAGAAAGAAGCAGACCCTGTCCACCCCCCACTGAGTGGGGAGCCCGATGTGGGATGATGTGGTACTCAGTCCCAGAACCTGGAGATCATGACCTGAACCAAAAGCAGACTCTTTACCCATCTGAGCCACCCAGGCATCTCTGATTATCATCAACTTTAAAATATATATTGATAATTTGTTAAGGCAAATCTCTTTCTGCCACACACACCTGAATACAGTTCTTTTTTATATTTAGCTCTGCTCAGGCTTATATTCCTAACATACATAACCCACAGAAAAATGCTTTTCATTACAAGTCTGATCAGAATTGCATTTATGCATTTATTTCAGAAAATTGACAGTTGTGTCATATTGTCTTAACCTGTTGTCATAGTATGTTTTCCCACTGACTCTGTTTTTTTTTTCAGATAGGTCCTGTCCCTTTTTTGTTAAACTTATTAAGTGTTTGATGGTTTTGTTACTGATGTGAACAAGATGTTATCACACCTGTTTCCATTTCTATGTGTTTATTGCTAAAGTGGAAGAAAGTCCTTGATCTCCTATGCTTTTAATAGATTGTTAATATTTTTATTAACCATGTGAATGTGATGGAACACTTGAAGTAATGTTTAATACAAGAAAAATTGAGCTTTTACAAATCTTTAAAACTATCTTTCCATCCTTACTATCATTTTCTATTGCAAATTAAATATTACGGAGGTGGAATAACTTCTGTTTTTGAAACAATAGAGAAAGATGGTAATTATAGTATTTTTTTGAGTAATGCTTAAATATTGAAAAGCAATGTTGTATGCTGTGGAGAAGTAAAAAAATTATTGTGATTGTTTGGTCTTCAGTAATTTTTTGATATTTTGATATTTTTTGACATTCATATAAACCAGTTTTGATTATTTGCAAATAGATCAGCATCAGTATTCTTACAGATTTGGTAAAGTATTACTGTTTTCTATCTGCCTTCATTTAAAAAATTTTTTTTCATTTAAATTCCAGCTAGTTAACAGTTTCACGTGTACAGTTTCACGTGTACAATATAGTGACTCAGCACTTCCATACATCATCTGGTGCTCATCACCAGATGCACCAGCAAGTGCGGTGCTTAATCCCCATCACCTGTTTCACCCATCCCCTCCCCCCCACCTCCTCTCCTCTGGGAACCATCAGTTTGTTCTCTAGAGTTAAGAGTATGTTTCTTGGCTTATCTTTCTCTTTTTTTCCCCTCTTCATTATTTTTTAATAAACTTGGTAAAAATTGCATGAATTATCACAAAGAACTCACCTGTGTAACTACCACCCATGTTGAGTGCAGTATTTAACTTTTTATTTTGAAATAATTCCATATTAAGAGAAAAGTACAAAGAAAAGTACAAACTCTTGCATACCTTTTATTCAGGTTCTCTTTAACATTTGTTTCATCTATTGTTCTCTCAATGGAGTATGACAATTATGCATATACCAGTAACATTAAATTTTCTCCTTGCAAGATAGATAGAAGGCAAATGTGGAACATGTTATTGGTGAATCTGTATTCATACTACTTTTTCTGAATTATTTGAGTCTTTTGTGTATTTTTCTTTTAAGATTTTATTTATTTGAGAGAGAGCGAGCGCGCGCATGAACCAGGGGGAGGGGCAGAGGGTGAGGAAAAGGGAAAAGCAGATTCCCTGCTTATTGCAGAGCTACCTGAGGCTCAATCCAAGATCATGACCTGAGCCAAAGTCAGATGTTTAACTGACTGAGCAACCCAGGCGCCCAGTAATTTGTATATTTTTGGATGGAATACTGGACAAGTAGATAACCTATCCTTTTCAGATAACATCTTGAGGCACATAATGTCAGATTTCATCACTTGGATAAGGTATTATCCAGTTTCTCTAGTGTGATATTACTATTTTTTTCCTCTTATAATTAGTAATTTTCCCTTTTAAAAAACTGACATTCTGTGTGCATTTCCTGTGTCATTAAACATTTTTTAAACCAATTTTGAATGACTATAATGCTACTCTATTTTGTACCTAGCATAATTTTATTAGTGATTTCTCTATTTTTGAATATTTCCCTAGTTTCGAATTTTCATTTTTTACCATAGCAAAAATTTCATGATGAACATTTTAGTATATTAATCGGATCTGATTTTTCTCTTATTCTAGATCTCTAGATGTAGAATGAAGAATTATTTTCAAATTCTTGATACCTATTTCTAAATTTAGTAGGCAGTTATTTGGGACAGTTCTATAAGCAATACACATCCATTATAGAAGAGGTAGGAAATACAAATAAGCAAAAAGAAAAAAATTAAAATATTCTTCTACATTCTACCAATGAATTTTAAAACCACTATTGCTATTTCTTCCTCTATAGTCCCTATATAAATGTGTATTATAAATACCTGGGAATGTCTTCAAAATAGATCTATACTGCAAACAGCTTTTTAATCCATTTTAATTTTTTAGTATTTTTTATTTTTTTATTTTTTAATATTTTAATTTAATATTTTAAAAAGATTTTATTTACTTATTCATGAGAGATGCAGAGACATAGGCAAAGAGAGAAGCAGACTCCCTGTGGGGAGCCTGATAAGGACTTCATCCCAGGACCCCGGTATCACAACCTGAGCCAAAGGCAGATGCTCAACCACCCAGGTGCCTCTGTAACTATTTTTAAATTTCTTTTCATGTTAGTAGAGAAATAAACAGTATTTTTATATGTCTATGTAGTTGTATGTATTTGTTTCTTTTCTTTCTTTTTTTTTTTTTTTTTTTTTTTTGGTTTTTGGTTTTTGCTAGACCATTTAAAAATGAGGTGGTTTTGTTTTTTTGTTTTTTGGGGTTTTTTTTTTTAGTAATATCCAACCCCAACATGGGGCTTGAACTCATGACCCTCAGATCAAGAGTCGCTTGTTCTACTGCCTGAGCCAGCCAGGTACCTCAAGTCTCCATTGAGTCTTCACTTCTAAAAACTTTAAGGATCAGGGCAGCCCGGGTGGTTCAGTGGTTTAGTGCCACCTTCGGCCCAGGGTGTGGTCCTGGAGTCCTAGAATCAAGTCCCACGTCGGGCTCCCTGTATAGAGTCTGCTTCTCCCTCTGCCTGTGTCTCTGCCTCTCTCTTTCTCTGTGTGTCTCTCATGAATAAATAAAGTCTTTTTTAAAAAATTAAAAAAAAAACAACTTTAAGGATCTATCTGGGCTGGGTGGCTCAGTCAGGTGTCCAACTCTGATCTCAGCTCAGGTCTTTTTTTTTTTTTTTTTTTTTTATTTAATCATTTCAGAGGGATGGGATATGGACAGAGGGGGAGGGAGAAGGAAAGAAGCAGACTCCCCTCTGAGCACTGAACCTATTGTGGATGAATCTTACAACCCTGAGATCATGACCTGAGCAGAAATCCAGAGTGGGAAGCTTAACCAACTGAGCTGCCCAGATGCCCCTCAGCTCAGGTCTTGAACTCAGGGTTGTAAGTTTGGGCCACATGATTGTTTTAGAAAAACAAACAAAGCATCTCCCAAGAATTAGATATTCTCCAAATTATCACATTTATATAAATTAAGAGTAATTTTCCAGTATTATATACATACCTAGTTCATATTTAGAATTATTTTTTCCATTGTCCCTGAAATATCTCTTAAGCTATTTTTGCCCTCTCAACCAGGGTTCAGTCAAGGTTCATAAAGTGCATATGGTTAGAATTCTCGCTTTCTTCTCTGTTGCACTGACTTTTTGAAGAGACTAGTTAGTTTAGAAAGACTCCTATTCTGCAGTTTTTCTTACTGTTTCCTTGTGGTGTCATTAAACTTTTTTCTCTATTCCTTTATTTTCTGTAAACCAGAATTAGTTGTAAAGGGTTAGATTAGATTTACATTAAATGTTTTTGACAGGAAGAACATGTCATTTATGATATGTGCTCCATATTATGTCATAGTCTATTACATCAGTTGTAAAGTTATGTTTTTCTAGTACTGGTTTTACTGTTTGATCACTTGGTTAATTTGGTAACAGCCAACTGTTTCTTTTTTAAAGATACTTTTTTCTTTTTGCAGGTTCCAAGTAATCTGTGGGGGTAGTTTGGTACCATTGGAATATTCTTTTGGAATATTCTTTGCTTCAGCAACTTTCTACTTAATTATTTTAGTATCCATCCATGCTTACTCAGTTATTTCACTGGGGACTGCAAAATGGTGATTTTCTAATTTTGTTTCCTTCTACATTTATTAGCTGACGTTCTGTAAGAAGGATTTTCCTTTATCAGCTGAGTATCAGTTAACTTTATTAGTTAACTAGGCAGAGCTAAAACATGCTTTATTTTTTTTCCCTTCTAAGTACCAGTTTTCAGAAGAAGAAATGTCATGTCTGCATGCATTCTTAATTCTTCTGGGTAAAAACATGCATTTAAAAAAAAATTTTAGGGACATTTTTAAATGGTTTTTAATAAATATGCCATACAGTACTTTAAAAATACAATTAGCTTTTAAGTTATCCATGTGTTTAGTTTACAAATGTTTATAAAATTTGAAATTACTAGTTGGGGACACCTGGGTGGCTCAAAGGTTGAGCATCTGCCTTTGGCTCAGGGCATGATTCTGGGGTCCCAGGATCAAGTCCCACGTTGGGCTCCCCGCAGGGAACCTGCTTCTCCCTCTGCCTATGTCTCTGCCTATATCTCCCTGTGTCTCTCATGAATAAATGAATAAAATCTTTTTTAAAAAGTCTGCGATTAAAAAAAGAAATTATTATTATTTTAAATTTTCTTTAATTTATTTATTTGTGATAGACCTAGAGAGAGAGAGAGGCAGAGACACAGGAGGAGGGAGAAGCAAGCTCCACGCCAGGAGCCCGACGTGGGACTCGATCCCGGGACTCCAGGATCACGCCCTGGGCCAAAGGCAGGCGCCAAACCACTGAGCCACCCAGGGATCCCAAAAAAAGAAATTATTAATTGGATTCCTTTGTATCTTTTGGTCTTAACTTATATTTATGCCCTTAATCTAGTAAAAATGATGAAATACTGAAGACTCAGAAATATGAAAGAGGTGTAATTTACATACTCTGTAAACACTTCTATAAGGATTCTCTTTTGAGCAGTTATTATGATAGTTTTGTTGTGCAGACACAACATATTTCAAAAGCCTTTTTTTTTTTAAAGATTTTATATATTTATTTGAGAGAGAGAGCAAGAACACATGCAGGGGGAGGGGTAGAGGGAGAAGCAGATTCCTCATAGAGCAGGGAGCGTGATGCAGGGCTGGATCCCAGGACCCTGGCAAACACCCAACCAACTGAGCCACCCAGATGCCCCTTAAAAGCATTTCTAACCCACCTCTGTCAGTTGAATGAATTAATTGCTCTTTTAGATAATTATTATGAGCTCAGCATGTTTTTTTTCATCTTAATTAATTTCTCTATTTTTGCTAAGTAGACTGAACATCAAAATATTAGGTTTTGGAAAGGGGAGCAGCTCCTTCATATTTTTTGTAATTAGTACAAGTTTAGAATTGTAATTTTAGATGCTTGAATACTACTTTAATGACTTTCAATTTGAACTCAAGACTTAGAATTTCTTTAATCCATTTTCTTTTCCTATTTTTTTTTTAAGATTTTATTTGGGCAGCCCCAGTGGCGCAGCGGTTTAGCACCACCTGCAGCCCAGGGTGTGATCCTGGAGACCAGGGATCGAGTCCCACGTCGGGATCCCTGTGTGAAGCCTGCTTCTCCCTCTGCCTGTGTCTCTGCCTCTCTCTCTCTCTCTCTCTCTCTCTCTCTGAATGAATAAATAAATAAATCTTTAAAAAAAAAAAAAGATTTTATTTATATGAGAGAGAGCACAAGCAGAGGGAGGCACAGAGGGCGAAGCAGGCAATCAGCTAAACAGGGAGCCCCGTGTGGGGCTCAGTCCCAGGTCCCTGGGATCATGATCTGAGTTGAAGGCAGATGCTTAACTGACTGAGTCAGCCAGCACCCCCTTTAATCCATTTTCTGATTGGTAGCTCTTTACCAATAATGCAGTACATTACATAATCTTTTGAATTCACTGCTTCTGTGAATCAGCTATGTGGCTTCAGAAATAAAAGATCAGGGATGCCTGGGTGGCTCAGCGGTTGAGCACATGCCTTTGGCCCGGGTGTGATCCTGGAGTCCTGGGGTCTAGTCCTGCATTGGGCCCCCTGCATGGAGCCTGTTTCTGTCTCTGCCTATGTCTCTGTCTCTCTCTCTGTGTCTCTCATGAATAAATAAATAGAATCTTAAAAAAAATAATAAAGTATAAGATCATGTGAGGCCAATTGATTTCAGTATTGGGGATTTTTATTGTACTGTATTTTGATTCTAAAATGTAGTCAAATAGCATTTGTAATTTAATTATACTTAACATTTTAACCTGTAAGAAGTGGGTTTGAAGAATTGGGAAGAAATGGGAATTGATAATGACCAATTTCATATCCGTGGCCCTACATGCATGATATCCATCAGTTCCCTGTCAGTGGTCTGTCATCTTACCATCCTAGAGTAAACATTTGAGGATATTTTTGCTTTTCACAAAATGTTTGGCTTTTGAGACAAGGGTGTGCATATAGATATGGCTGTTCTGTCATTGTCAAGTGTATGTGCCAGAGTTATGGCCTTGGATGAGGTGAAGAGTTGTGATAAGTTTTGTTTAAAAATTGATCTGAGACTACTCTCTTCTGCCAGAAAATGATTTGTTCTTAGAATATTCAGGTTCTTTGTTCCTGGGAAATATTTTTGGATTCATGGGAGAGCACGGACTGAGGAGTTACATCTTCAGATTAGGATATTGTGGCTGGTCTGTCCCATCATTTTGAGAATATACTTGTTAATGGATCTTTTCCTGTTACCTTTCAGTCTGAGGATGTTCATTTGAATGCTTTTATTAGGAATTGCCTCTTGGATTGTCACTATTTATTCATATGCATTTAAGTATTTGTGGAGATAAAACTGACCTTAAGAGATGGTGCTGCAATATTTCAGTTCTCCGATAATGTCAGTATACAGATCCAAAATACATTTCCAAACAAAATAAGCCAAAGAAGCCTCTGTGATGATTAAGTACCCTGAAATTGACATAGGACAGTCCCTTTGGGTCTATGTAGCAAGTTAGAGGTGCTAGATGTTGGCACACAGGTAGCTACTGCAGTAGGAAGTAATCATATGAACTTGACAGTGACAGAACAATTCACAGCATTTGAAGGCATTAACTTAGGGGCATAGTGTAGAGCAGTTATATAAACTTTAAAGAGACATACAGTAAATATTTCAGGCCTTAAGTGTTACTCAGTTCTGCCTTTGTAGCATGCAGGTAGCTATAGACAGTCTAAACAAACGGACATAACTGTATTGCAGTAAAATTTTACTTACAAAACAGGCACCAGGCTGGATTTGCCTGCAAGCTATTCTTTAAGACAAATAGGAATTTCTTGAAGGCATCACTTTTTTTTTTAAAGATTTTATTTATTCATGAGAAACCCAGAAAGAGGCAGAGACGCACAGACAGAGGGAAGAGAAGCAGGCTCCATGCAAGGAGCCCAATGGGAATCTGGGATCATGCCCTAAGCCAAAGGCAGACGCTTCAACTGCTGAGCCACCTAGGCATCCCGAAGACATCACTTTTATTATAACTGAGTGTATTTATACATCAGTGATCACTGAGTTTGTGAACTGTATATTCAATATTGCTTAATGTGTGAAAGCTACAACTTTTTACAAGATTTTCATTTGAAAACAGTTAACTGTTTTTGAAATGTGCGCTTAAAGGGAGTCCGTGGATCTCATTCCCAGATACTGAATAGAAAATGTTTGTTGCTCTTGGCAGTTTTAAAATATGAGCTATGTCCTTCAAGGAAGGAAGATCACTTCTTATATATATGCAATTAGAAAAATCCTACAATAACACATAATATTTTGTGTTTTGTGGAAGGTATATGTAGATTTCCAGGGCAAGTTTTCACATTAGTACTTACCCTGTGTATAAAGTTAAATGCTAATTTTTGGTATAGTCTTTTGAAGTCTCCCTAGACTATAACCGTGAGTGGAAGAAGGACTTTTTTTCTCCCACTGCTTGGTTTCTAGGACTCTCTTCTGAGTTCTCTGGGGTTTTTTTTTTTTTTTTCTTTTTATGTTTTTTTTTTTTGTGTGGCAGAGTTTTAGTCTCTGTATGAATAAAATCTCACTTGAGGATTTTGAGTCTCTCAAAAGGTTTAACTTGATTTGGCTTGATTGTAATTGTGTGACTAGTATTTCAGAAACTTTGCTGACTTTTAATAAAAGAAACTGAATATGTAACATTTTTATCTAAAATGTCTTAATATATTTTTATCTCTCAGTCTTAATGCTTATCTGCTGTTTCTTAAACGACTAATACTATGCTGTACATACTATAAAGGCGAACAGCTGCTTGGAGAACTACGAGTGAAGAAAAGAAAGCATTAGATCAAGCTAGTGAAGAGATTTGGAATGATTTTCGAGAAGCTGCGGAAGCACATCGACAAGTTAGAAAATATGTTATGAGCTGGATCAAGCCTGGGATGACAATGATAGAAATCTGGTAAAAGGAATATGTTTTTGTAAGAACATGATAATTTTTTTTTTTTTTTTAGTGCTAACTCTGACTGTAATGTTTGACTTTCATTACTACTTTGCTAAAACCTAAAGTTAAGCTCCTAGAAATATCTTCTGACATCTCGTACTGTAAATGTAATGAGAAAATTGTAAGAGGGGCATTAGTACCTCAGCCACCCTATTTTGTACTCATGTACATTTACATGTGCAAATGCACACATTACTATGATTCTTATGTTTTATTTAGAGATCTGTTATTTTGCTAGCTAACATTCATATTAAAATTATTGGTCCTAAGTTATAATGCAGTGAAGAAACCAATAAAGTAATTATTTCTTTAGTTTTTCCCTTTTAGAAGTAATTAGCTATTACAAGCAACAATTCTGTAATTCAGACGAATTTTTAAATGTGCAACATTGAGCAAATAAAATATAATTAGCATTTAAATTAGTCTAAGTCAAGAATCTCATTTCCTAGTAAACTAAGTTAAAAGTGGTTCATGTGGTTCTGTTTCTTTAGATTTCTAGTGGAATTAAATTCTTACATCTATTAGAGATGAGCTACTATTTTCATAGCATCAGAGAGCTCTTACTTATTCACATCCAGGAAGTGCTCAAATCACTTCAAGAAAGTAATTTAAGAATTTTTAGTAAACTCTCTGGAGCTGATGATGTGTAAGATATATAAGGATAAAAATGTAAAAGTAAATAATTTTTTTTAATAGTGAAAAATTGGAAGACTGTTCACGAAAGCTAATTAAAGAGAATGGACTAAATGCAGGCCTGGCATTTCCTACCGGGTGTTCTCTGAATAACTGTGCTGCCCATTATACTCCAAATGCTGGTGATACAACAGTATTACAGTATGATGACATCTGTAAGATAGACTTTGGAACACATATAAGTGGTGAGTTCTTGGAACTATGTAACCCCTTCCCCTCCCCTTAAAAACTAGTCTTTTCGGGATCCCTGGGTGGTGCAGCGGTTTGGCGCCTGCCTTTGGCCCAGGGCATGATCCTGGAGACCCGGGATCGAGTCCCGCGTCGGGCTCCCGGTGCATGGAGCCTGCTTCTCCCTCTGCCTGTGTCTCTGCCTCTCTCTCTTCTCTCTGTGTGACTATCATTAAAAATAAATAAATAAATAAAATAAAAATAAAATAAAAAATCTTTAAAAAAAAAACTAGTATTTTCTCTGTTGGATGGGGATATAGTTACTTGAACTCGCTAGTTTTCTTCTTTACGCCACACTTTTCAGTAGAGCTGTGTTGAGGCAGGTTTTGAAATGTACTCTTAAGCATCCTACTAAATGGAGTATAATGCAAATCGTTGGGTAATTGAGGTTTATTACTCTTTCTATTAAAATGTGAAGAACTTAATCTTATATTTCTTCACGTTGTTTCAGACATTTATCCGTACAACAACAAACATTTACTGAGAACCTTTTAAGTTTACCAACCTTTATATACTTGCTGGCTTTTCTAAATTCTGTCCCAAACCTCATTAGGTTAGTATCTTTTTATCTCACTTTAGGTGAGAAAATAAAACTCAGGGGATCCCTGGATGGCTCAGTGGTTTAGTGCCTGCCTTCAGCCCAGGGCATGGTCCTTGAGTCATAGGATCGAGTCCCATATCAGGCTTCCTGCATGGAGCCTGCTTCTCTCTCTCTGCCTGTGTCTCTGCCCCTCTCTCTCTGTGTCATGAATAAATAAATAAAATTTAAAAAATAAAGAAAATAAAACTCAGATTAAGTACTTACCTGAGGTTTTGATAAATCGGTGAAGCTGGACTGACGATTAGTGTCTGTGGACCTTGTACATTTTCTCTGCCCACATTGCTATTTCTTAGTCCCCTGGGTTTTTCTCTGATTAGTTTCTATTTTTGCTTATCCACCTGGGTTAGTACTAAATTGATACTATCTTGAAGTAATATACTAACACTGGAATTAGTTTTTTTAATCTGAAACCTTTATATCATTTATACTTTTTTCCACTTTGATTGTGAATGCTATCTGGGTACTTGGATTGCTGCCTTCATTTGAACCCACGTTTTATTTTCCTTTTAACTAGCAAAGTTAATAGAGTAGATGCTATAAAGTAGGCAAATTGACTAGCTGCTAAATCAACTTAAATAATTTTCTCTTTCAGGTAGGATTATTGACTGTGCTTTTACTGTTACTTTTAATCCCAAATATGATACATTATTAAAAGCTGTAAAGGATGCCACTAACACTGGAATAAAGGTATGTGAACTAGAAGGAAATTTCATTGAACATATTTTGAACATTTTATAGCCCATATAAGGTCTTTGGATTATGTAAGACCAGTCCACTGGCCTTAGGGTTTTAAGTGGGTAATTCTAGTACAGTGTACTTTTATAAAAGTTATAATGTGCAAAGCAGTTTATCTAGTTGTCCTTTATTTAAAAATACTAACAAATTGCTATAAAATTCTAATATACATCATTTTGTTTTTAGTGTGCTGGAATTGATGTCCGTCTATGTGATGTTGGTGAGGCCATCCAAGAAGTTATGGAATCCTATGAGGTTGAAATAGATGGGAAGACCTATCAAGGTATGTTTTTTTTAAATGTATCTTATTTTGAAATGCATATGACCTCTTGCAGAATTAATTTTACAGAATAGTGTTGAATGCTTTCTTTGGGTCAGCTGCTTTATCTTTATCTCCTGGGAATATAAAGAGGGAAAATGTCAGTGATCCTCGAATTAGGGAAACTGTGGTCACTAGGTGGGAACTATTGCCAAGCTACTGTGGTAACAAGGACACCCAGGGATTTATCCCATGCTGGCCAAAATGCAGGCTTGGTTTTCTGTGACTTAGTTAAATTGAGGCTGAGATATAAGCCAGAGGCTCTTTCCATTGATGATCTCTCTCCCTTTTTAACCACATCCTCTCTCTTCTTTATGTTCCTCTTTGCAGAGACACTCATGCCTCCTTGCCCTCAGTAAATCCCACATCACTTAGCATTCTTTGCATAATTTTGTTGATACTGATAGAGTATTGTTTCTGCCAACTGCAGAAGGATTTCTTCCTCTGCAACCTGATGGTGTCTATCCTTGTTCCTCTCTCAGAGATCTTGTGAACATCAGTACAAATCAAAAAACTTTAAGGCTGCTCACACTTGGATGGGAGGTATTATGGGGTAATGAAGAAAACATACTATAGGGTCAGACAGGTTAATCTTTGAGCCTAGATGAACTTTGTAAAAACTCCAGAACCCAAGTTTCTTTGACTGTAGTGGGGCTTTAGGGCTTTTTTTTTTTTTTTTTTCAAAGAAATGTATACTTGTCATTTCCTGCCTCCACATTTGGGATTGGTGCCACAACAAACAATGCTTATTCAAGTCCCTCTCAGATTATCTTTCCCTTCTATTTTTTCCTAATTTTACAACTTTGGTTGGCTTATGGTCTGCCTTTCAAGGTGTATTAAGCGAGTTTCATTTAATGTTGAGTCCCCACATAACTGCAAACCTGCAGGGGCACCTGGGCAGCTCAGTTGGTTAAGCATCTGCCTTTGGCTCAGTCATGATCGTAGGGTTCTGGGTTCGAGCCCCACGTCGCGCTCCCTACTTGGTGGAGAGCCTGTTCCGCCAACTCGTGCTGTCAAATAAATAGAATCTTTCAAAAAACAACAACAACAAAAAATGCCAACCTGCAATATTGGAATCAGTATCTGCCTTCTTATTCTTTCCATTAAGCCGGTGCAACACTTTAGGTTCTATTGTTTAACATAACCCCCACCCCTTTTTTTAAAGATTTTATTTATTTATTCGTGAGAGACACACAGAGAGAGGCAGACACACAGAGGAGAAGCAGGCTCTGTGCAGGAAGCCTGATGTGGGACTAGATCCTGGGACTCCAGCATCAACGCCCTGGGCTTAAGGCAGGCACCAAACTGCCAAGCCACCTAGGGATCCCCCTCACACCCCTTTTTGATACCAGTTATTGTGTTAAGGTCCTTAGTGGAGGGTGGCATAATTAATTTTTACTAGTTTGAGCAGAAAGGGTATAGACAAATCATGACATTGGGAAGATGAAAAAAATGGACAAGCTGTACTCTGAGCAGCAGTTTCCAAAAACCACATAACTGAACCATCAAGGGAGTGATTCTACCTTCATCAGAAGCTGTAGAATTGAAAGTTACCTTTACCAGTTAGTCCCAGAATTAGCCTGGTGTTGTCACAACTTGTATAATACAAAGATGTATACTCCTGTGCCCTGCTTTTATGTAATTTGGTTGTATGTTAGGTTGGAATAGCTAAGAAATCTTTTTATGTAAATGTGTTTTTGATTGGCCTGTGGGTAAGTTTGCCACATCTTGGAGAAATGTAAAGCTTGCTGAATTTTTATTTTTATTTTAAGATTTTATTTAGTTATTCATGAGAATACACAGAGGAGAGAGGCAAGAGACACAGGCAGAAGGAGAGGCAGGCTCCATGCAGGGAGCCCGAAGTAGGACTCGATCCCCAGTCTCCAGGATCACACCCTGGGCTAAAGGCAGCGCTAAAGCACTGAGCCACCTAGGCTGCCCACTGAGCCACCCGGGCTGCCCAAGCTTGCTGAATTTTAAAGCAAACTTAGCTTATTGTTTGTATAAGGAGAATTTTTTTGAAGAGCTAATTTTTATTTTTCTGTGCCATTTTCTAAATATAATTGTCATCGTTTCATTGTTGTAGAGTTCAAAATCCTGCTACCTGGGATCCCTGGGTGGCGCAGCGGTTTGGCGCCTGCCTTTGGCCCAGGGCGCGATCCTGGGGACCCGGGATCGAATCCCATGTCGGGCTCCCGGTGCATGGAGCCTGCTTCTCCCTCTGCCTGTGTCTCTGCCTCTCTCTCTCTCTCTCTCTCTCTCTCTCTCTGTGACTACCATAAATTAAAAAAATAAAATTAAATTAAAAAATAAAGATTAAAAAAAAAAATCCTGCTACCTAATTCTACCCTGATAAAAAGATAGCTTGTACTGAGAATTCTAGCACTGTAGAGCTAGATTTTTTAAAACCTTTTTTTAGGGCAGCCCTGGTGGCTTAAGAGGTTTAGCGCCACCTTCAGCCCAGGGTGTGATCCTGGAGTCCCGGGATCAAGTCCCATGTTGGGCTGCCTGTGTGGAGCCTGCTTCTCCCTCTGCCAGTATCTCTGCCTCTCTCTCTCTCTCTCTCTCTCTCTCTCAAATAAATAAATCTTTTTTAAAAAATCTTTTTATTGTGAAATATACACTAGAGATACACAATATAAAAATTCAACTAAACTGTGAAAGCTATATAATTTTATCCCTTACGGAATAGAATGTTGCCAGCACTCCAAAAGCCCTTCAATTCTATATACCCCTTTGAATTAGTGCAGCCTTCCTTTAGCAGACCACTGTCTGGAGTACTAAAGTATTTGCATTTGCTTTGGTCTTTATCACCTAATTATGCATCCATAAACAATAGCATGATTGTGCTTAATTTTGATATATAATAACAAAACGGTATATATGTAATTGTGCCTTCTTTTGTTCTTTTTTCTTTGGGTTTATTTCAGTTCAGTATCACCAACTTTTTGTTTTTATTGTTTCATTTTGTTGTGTAGTGTTCCATTGTGTGAATATACCACAATTTGCCATTGGTCTCTGGACCTTGGAATTATTTAGATTTTCCTTTATTAACACTGGAATTGGGGACACCTGAGTGGCTCATTTGTTGAGCATCTGCCTTTGGCTCAGGTCGTGATCCCGGGGTTCTGGAATCAAATCCCACATCAGGCTCCCTGCATGGAGCCTGCTTCTCCCTCTGCCTATGTCTCTGCCTCTCTGTGCATCTCTTATGAATAAATAAATAAAATCTTAAAAAAAAAAAAATTTGAACTATAAGTGCTATAATTATAAAATTTAAGGTTTTATAATCCTGACATTTCAACACAAAATTCTCCTTTTCACATTACCTTTTGGTCCTTAACCATAGCCATATTTTTTTTTATGTTTGTAATCCCTAATCACATGGCATTTTATAACTTTTTATTAACAATACCTCTTTAGATGACCCTGTTGTGTCATCACATAATTTGTTCTTTTCCCACTATCTCCTCTTACTCCCGTCTAGTTTTTAATCAGTAACACTGTAGCAAACATCTTTTTATATTCCACTGGTTTTCCAGTTTGCATTTAACTATGTCAACATGGAGTTTAGTAGAGCCATGTCTTAATTTTAAGTCGATTCTTGAACTCTTTGCCAGAAAGCCAAGAGATTGGGGCAGCCTGGGTGGCTCAGCAGTTAAGCGCCGCCTTCAGCCCAGGGCCTGATCCTGGAGACCCAGGATCGAGTCCCACATCGGGCTCCGTGCATGGAGCCTGCTTCTCCTTCTGCCTGTGTCTCTGCCTCGTGCTCTCTCTGTCTGTCATAAATAAATTTTTAAAAAAAATCTAAGAGATGTTTGTGTTTCTGTAGACCTTGAATAACTCTTTTTTCTATTATTCCAGTGAAACCAATTCGTAACCTAAATGGACATTCAATTGGGCCATATAGAATACATGCTGGGAAAACAGTGCCCATTGTGAAAGGAGGAGAGGCAACAAGAATGGAGGTATATATGCCATTATCAGTGTTTCTGTGTTCTTTAATTTTTTTTTCCAAACTAAAGTTGGTGATAGTTGAGTATATAGTATATTGAGTAAAATTAACTTGCCATCTGTGCTCCAATAGGAATTGGTTTCTGTGTGTGCAAATTGTGTCTGGTCAGAACAGGGCACAGTTAGCTGTGGATATTGGGTATGCCAAAAGATTGCTTATACACCACTTTTTATTAAGCATCTCTTAGGTGCCAGACTCTAGGAGTCATTGAGGATGTAATAGTGAACAAAATAAAATTTCCTGCCCATGTAAAGGCTACATTCTTTTTTAATTTTAATTTATTTATTTTATTTTATTTATTTTATTTTATTTTATTTTATTTTATTTTATTATTTTATTTTATTTATTTATTTTATTTATTTTATTTATTTTATTTTATTTTATTTTATTTATTTTTATTTTAAAGATTTTATTTATTTATTCATGAGAGACACAGAGAGAGAGAGAGGGGCAGAGACACAGGCAGAGGGAGAAGCAGGCTCCAAGCAGGGAACCCGATGTGGGACTCGATCCCGGGATCCAGGATCGTGCCCTGGGCCAAAGGCAGGCGCCAAACTGCTGAGCCACCCAGGGATCCCTGCATTCCCTTTTTTCCATGCCCAGCATGGAGCCCAATGTGGGGCTTAAACTCACGACCCTGCGATCAAGACTTGAGCTGAGATCAAAAGTTGGATGCTTAACTGACTGAGCCACCCAGGTGCCCTATAAAGGTGACATTCTAATAGGAGGACACAGATCAAAAAGGGCTAAGGAGATAAAGCAGAGAAGGGTGGGTAATGACTATTAGAGGTTTTTTTTTTTTTTATGTTGTTTCTTATGTGAAGAAAGTAATACCTCAGCCTGAAGTTAACAAATGACAATTTTAATTAGTTCTGGATTCTTCTTCTCTCCCTGTGACCTTTACATACTCTAGGAAGGAGAAGTGTATGCCATTGAAACCTTTGGAAGCACAGGAAAAGGCGTTGTTCATGATGACATGGAATGTTCACATTATATGAAAAATTTTGATGTTGGACACGTGCCAATCAGGTGAGAGACCATTGTTTTTAGGAGTATTGTTTCTTTTCCCAGTTAGCATTTTAAAAAATTTGACAAACATCCACAATTGTACATTCATAATGTAAAGTTCTGTGGCCTACCAATAAGTGTACAGTTCTATAGCCTACCAATAAATTCTGTGGATTTTTGTAGTACAGCATAGAAATTGGCCTCTTAAAAATCTTAACTGAAATAAAAATGATATAAACAAGTATTCTGTTCAGATCCATTTTCCAATAATTTCACATGTAATTATTTTGCTGTCATTTCTAGGTTTTTGTTAATATTTTCCTTTTGGTAAACCTTGTATTTTTACCTTTTTTCCCCCTTAAACTTCTTGGAGAAGATTGAAGGATGGATTTATACCTCCTTTATGTGCAGGTCTTTCAGCTTGATGTACAAAAAAGGAAATTGCCACCATAATACTGTTGATGAGTCTCCACTGGGAATTTAACACACAGATGTATAGACACATAAACGTGATAAGATAGCTTTCAGGGGATCCCTGGGTGGCACAGTGGTTTAGTGCCTGCCTTTGGCCCAGGGCGCGATCCTGGAGACCCGGGATCGAATCCCACGTCGGGCTCCCCGTGCATGGAGCCTGCTTCTCCCTCTGCCTGTGTCTCTGCCTCTCTCTCTCTCTCTGTGTGACTGTCATAAATTTAAAAAAAAAAAAAAAAAAGATAGCTTTCAGCTGGTCTCCCATTCAGTTGCCATGTAGGATTAGGTATGGGTTGTTTACATTCTGACTTGAATATTCAAAGAGGCAACAAAATGTTTTTTGAGGGCAGCCCCAGTTGTGCAGCGGTTTAGCGCCGCCTGCAGCCCAGGGCGTGATCCTGGAGACCCTGGATCGAGTCCCACGTTCGGCTCCCTGCATGGTGCCTGCTTCTCCCTCTGCCTGTGTCTCTGCCTCTCACTCTCTCTCTGTGTCTCTGAATAAATAAAATCTTTTTTAAAAAATGTTTATTGAATTACTGAATAAAGCAATGTGTACTATATAAATTTTCCTTAATGGGGAAAATGAGTTGGTAACTCATTTAACTACCTGTTAATTTTGGATTTTCTCCTCTTAGGCTTCCAAGAACAAAACACTTGTTGAACGTCATCAATGAAAACTTTGGCACCCTAGCCTTCTGCCGCAGATGGCTGGATCGCTTGGGAGAAAGTAAATACTTGATGGCTCTGAAGAATCTGTGTGACTTGGGCATTGTAGATCCGTATCCACCATTATGTGACATTAAAGGATCATATACAGCGCAGTTTGAACATACCATACTGTTGCGTCCAACGTGTAAAGAAGTTGTCAGCAGAGGAGATGACTATTAAACTTAGTCCAAAGCCGCCTCAACATCTTTTATTTTCTAAGCTTTGTTGGAATACATTATACCAGAAGTAATTTGCAACATGTTGTCTGTTTAACAGTGGACCTTTGTAATGCTTTTATCCATGTTTAAAAAGGAAGGAATTTGATCAAAGGCAAACCATCTGATGTAATTAGTCAAGGAAAAAGCTTTCAGGACTTTCAAATGTTAACTGTTTTTCCCATCTAGGAAATGCTATAAAGCTCAAATTAGTTAGGAATGACTTATACATTTTTTTGTTTTGAACACTTAAGAGATGCTTTTCAGATATTTATATTGCCATATTCTTAATTGAATGCTTTGAATGACTACATCCAATTCTGCACCTATACCCTCTGGTATTGCTTTTTAACCTTCCTGGAATCCATTTTCTAAAAAATAAAGACATTTTCAGATCTGAGAGCTATATTTCAATGTCTGTGGTTATAATTCTGCACAGTAAATAGCTAAACATGTAGGGAAATTGTAGAGCCTTTTATCTAGATTGTAAACCTCTACACTGAAACTTCTGGCATAGTGGCTAAAACAAGATCTATACATGCATAAAATTGGAGACTCTTCATAATATAGAGCTTTAGGAATAGTTTATTTTCTTTTTCAAACCATGTTAGTCTTTGTCTTTCATTTTTTTTCCCTGACATTGGAAAGATTAATTGAAACATGACCTAGTAGGAACATTGTACCAGCTTGAAACCTTGACTTGGTTAAAATTTTAACATTTAGATCTATTGTCCAGTGGTGGTATTTATCAGGAAATGTGTTTACTCAGTAAACCAAAAGGGCATTTGAAACTACAAATACTAAAACAGGGAAACTTCCTGTATTTGGATCATTCTCTAGTTAGAAGAGTTTAATTGAATCATTAGGCTTTTTCATTAATGAACCAAATTCTTTTAACACTTGACTGGCTTGAATTCAAAACTATGGGTGGCATTTCAGGGAGTGAAGTTACAGTAACACTTATGGCAGCTAAGTGCATAAGTTGAATGTAAGATGCCTAATACTTTTGAACTGAGTCCCACTATAGATTCTTAAATTGCTTGAATTCTTTGTAACTGATTTGTTGGTAATGTTCCAACCTAATTAAAAAATTGTTTATGTACCAAGGTAAAGCCTTAATCTGTATATGCTTTAGCACAGTAAGATTCACTGCCTCTGGGATGCTGTTTAGTTTGTATTTTGTTTAACATTTTTCTCATAGGAATTAAAACCGGACTTCTGTACTTAGATCACTTATACATTAAAAAGCTGCTCTTTCAGCATTAGAGCTATAAATGAATGTTACCTGGTGGGATAAACAGTCTAGTTTTTAGCTATATGAGCCATGTTTATTATGGTGCTAATGTTCAATAGCTACTTTTGGATTATTTTCTCCATTTTCTGTGATGTGCTTAGTGGCAGAGCTCACCAATTCGTGCTTCGACATGTTACAGGGCTTATGCCCTCCAGCTAGTTCTTCTGGGGTTCTGAATCCATATCTTTTTGATGTGTTTTGGTGGGAGACAGAAAGTATCTTGAAAAAAAAGAAAAGAAAAAAGAAAGTATCTTGATTTCTAAGCTAAAGAGTTTTCAAATGACCTTATGAGTGAAGAATTTTGGAGCTTTGTAAGACCTCTTTAGCAGTAGTCATCTCAAACCAGTTAGGAGCTCCAAGCTCCCCTCTCAGGTAACTGTCACAAGCAGTAGCATCACTTGCAAGCCCCTGGAATAGCTGGAAGGAATATGATCTTGTAAATAGGAAAGCTGTCACTTAAAATTGTATTGTTTACCTACTAGCCATGTATCTCTCGGAATCATTTTGTCATGTTTACAATGATGTACCTTTTTGGTAACAAATTATTAGTTTGATGTTTAACAAATAGTGCCTTTAGTAAATTATTTTACAAACAAAACATGTTGTTTTTTGTTAGATCAACTTAGCTGAATGTAGAAGTCTACACTGAGATACACAATAAGAAATCTAAGTTTCTGTTCATTGGCTAGGTTTTAGTTTTGTCTTAAGTCTATTTAATTTTATATCAATTTTAGGTTTGTAGCAAAATTGAACAGCAAGTACAGAGTTCTCATATACCTTCTTGACCTCTCACACACACACACAGCCTCCCCCATAGGTTTTGGGTTTGAGGGATTAAAAAGTAAAAGCCTAAGGCACTTTCTTTCATATATTTTTATATTGAAATTAAGTACTGAAATAAGCAACTTATACTATTATAAACAGCAAAGCTTTCAGAGTGGTTTTAAAATTATGTCCCTAAAATTAGGTGCTAGAGTATACGGCAGTTAACCCACATATAAAGTAATCCTTAAAGTTAAAAAAGGCTAGACTCTAGTATCTTGAACACATAAATCTTTAATGAGGTATAATTATGTTAACAGTTGAGGTAACTGTTTGCATAGGTATTTAAATGAATGATTTTTTTAAACTTCAGCCATTTAATACTTAAGCTATATATTTGGCATAAATTATTTGTTCAAAGATAATTCTCATTGCACTTCATGATCAGCTGCCCAATGACTTGCTCTGTGAAATTTAAGGAAAATTTGCTAACAAAGGTCCTTTTCAAGCTTATACTTAATAGATGATTACTAGCAGAGAATAACACTCTGTAGAATATGATCTTTCATTAAGATTTCAACCTGCGGGCAGCCTGGGTGGCTCAGCGGTTTAGCGCTGCCTTCAGCCCAGGGTGTGATCCTGGAGACCCGGGATCGAGTCCCACGTCGGGTTTCCTGCATGGAGCCTGCTTATCCCTCTGCCTGTGTCTCTGCCTCTCTCTCTCTCTCTCTCTCTCTCTCATGAATGAATAAATAAAATCTTAAAAAAAAAAATTTCAACCTGCAAGAAAACCCATTTAATAAAGGAAAAAATGATCTTCCTGTGGTTAACACTAAGATGTTAAATAGCTGATTTATAGAGGTTAGTGGATAATTAGCAGCAGTAGGATTTTAAAAAGATCTAGTGAGATTATTAGGGAAGAGCAAAGAGTATGTCATGCTATATTTTAAAAAATTACCTAAACTTGCACTCTATTAAAGTAAGGGCCCAGTGCTTGGCTATCTGAGGTTCCTAGTCTTCACATAATCAGAGCAAAAGTTGTCCAAGCCTTTAGTTATTTAGAAATAAGAGATGCTGAACATGTTGCCAGTTGCCAATTTTGAACAATTATTTTCTCTGTCCTATGCAATTTTTATCTCCAAGATTTCTTCCTTTAAAACTCTCAAGGTAGGATATGGTACAAAGCTTTTTAAGAGATTAATGTTAAACATATCAAATGAACTATTCAAGTTAAAAAGTACTTATATATCATAATATGCTGCTGAATTCAGATTTTTGGCAAGACTTTATTAGATTCTGGACAAACCTGTTTGTTGCCAGACAAATCATCATTATAAATCCCAGCCATCGTTTTCAATGTCCACAGTACTGAAGTAATTTAAACATACTATTTATAAAGCTGTCATTTTCATTTGTATAAAGTTGGACCACGCCAAATAAAGAACAATTATTAAAACTTAATAAATTTTTGGAAAAATAGAAGTTCCATTAGCCAAAGTAATGTCTATTCTGAGCCCTGTAACACACAAAGCGTCAGGAATATCAATTAGTGTAATTGATGAGTATTTAGGTGATACCTTGATAGTTCACAATGAATGTAGTAGTTTAACTCCCTTCAAGGGGCAAAAGTAATAACTTCAGGTGTGCAAATGGCCTGAAAGAAATTTTTTTTGGTATGACTATCAGTGAAGAAAGTATCTAATTAAGAATTTGTATAGAAAATACCTACAAAAGATAAATAAATGTATAAAATGATGCCACCTGAATTTCGGTAAAAGATTGCACAAATTCATGATCTGAGCCAATTTTAGACAACAAAATATAAAAGAGGTAATGCCAGTCTGAAGTAAACACTAAAAGTTTAAAACTCTGAAGTACTTGAAAAAAGTTGTGTTACTTGCTGTCATTGATAGTACATATTTATGCTAACCTTGTCTTTGTAAAAAGAGCTTTGTTGTAGATACAAAATGTATAAACAGTGCACTGATTCCTAGGTAAAAAAACAAGCTCAAAATTGTAAGCCCTTTTAAAAAGTATATATAAAATCACAAGAAGAAAGCCCCACTGTCTTTGGATCAGCTTAGGATTTCATTAGAAGAGGTATCAGCTTCTTCATTGGGATGTTGGCTACCAGACAGGAGTTCTGCAGGCAAGAGTTTAGAATGTCCATTCTCAGTAACTCGCTGGGTATAAAACAAGATATAAGCTTGGGCCTTGCATACTTCATCCATAGTGCACATGCTTAGCTTGGAATCATTGCAGTGTACCCAGAACCCTAGAGTGAAGCACAGAAATATACCTTAGGGTTTATAAAATAACTAAAAGTTTCAAGTATAAATTAAAATGGATTTAGGGGTATTAGTTTCAGTGCAAGTTAAGTTTCTTTGAGGAGAAAATAATTATCTAGCCAATTTACTTTTATTACTGAGAAATACAGCTTGGGCTGTATGTTATTCTGGAATTGTTTGCTTTTATTCTAGAAGTAAATCTGAAGTTTAAAAATCTGATTAGTTCATTTGACACGACCTTTAATTCTAGGTATAATCTTGCCAGTTAATGCTTCTGCTGCTAATCATACTGTAAAACAAATAATGTACAACTCACTCTTGGTAGTTCATTGTTAAATTAATTGCCTTCATGGATTATGTGGCTTTCTGTCCACGCCCCTTTTCTGGGTGAGGGGAAATGGTACAAACGGGGAGGCTCAGTTTTCATTCAGCAGTAGTTAAGGAAAGGGGAGATAAAAAGTGAAACCTAAATCACTTGTGCTACCTATGAAGACTGTCCTTGAAGGTCCATGGAGGCAGTAAGGGGAAGTAAGTTTTGTTAAAACCTGAACCCAGAGTTTATTCTAAATATGTGATTCCCCAGTTCACTTAGATGCTCTGTTCTCTAACAAAGATAATTAGAGGAAATCAGTGAATAGGGCACTTGCCCTTAGAAATGTGCTTGTAAGATAGCACTGACTTAATTAATGTGACCACCCTTATTATCCTATCGCTATAGCCTTTGAAAGTCAAAACTACTATCCTGCAGAATATAGCCCATTTTCTGCACAAATCCTTGTTTTTTTATTAACTGCAGAAATATTCTTGGGAAAAAACAAAAGGTCATGTGGCTTCACTAAGTGGCCAATTTAGAAATCATAAAGCCTAAATTCCAGCTTTCAAGTCTGACCCAAGATAAAATACTTTTCCCCATCTATACCTCCTTCAGAATTATAGCAGTAGGCAGTGTAGTGTCCTGAGCCAAATCCTTTCCCATGGTGCATTACTACAGCAGATAAGTCATAGATAAAACATTCTGGTCTGAGGGATTTCAGGGATTCCCTGCAGCAATAAGGTTCCATGTTTAAGATTTCTTCAAAGCCAACATGAACACCAATTTTCTCTCGGTTATTACGTCCCGACCACCTGTGAACAAACCAGGGTAAAATTATCAAAAAGTGTACTAGGTTCAGACAGTCACAATAATAGACTTAGGCCTCAGTATAGAATACAAAGTATCATATGTAAAATAATGTAATTATAAAATCCTTTTTATGCTGAAGTGGGCTATAAATGAAAGAATTTAGGTTTATTAAACAGGTCTGATTAGGTTTTAAAATATCTGCCTTCTGGGATCCCTGGGTGGCGCAGTGGTTTTCCATCTGCCTTTGGCCCAGTGCGCGATCCTGGAGACCCGGGATCGAGTCCCACATCGGGCTCCCTGCAGGGTGCCTGCTTCTCCCTCTGTGTCTCTGCCTCTCTCTATGTCTATCATGAATAAATAAATAAAATCTTTAAAAAAAATATCTGCCTTCTGTAGTTAGATGATAATATAGGAAGAAAATGAACTTTTCATCAAAGGAAATTATGGCCCTATAGCAGTTTCCCCCTTCTAATAGATTAATTCAAGGTACTAATGGGTTTTTAATTCTCTGTTGCCTTGTCACACCATGAGGAGGCTACCCAGAAGCTAGAATTTGTTCTTGTGAGACATAATCTGGACCTTCTTGGCCAGATTTGGAGAAAAAGCAGGACAAAGCAAGGCACTTCTAATTTCAGAACGCTTGAGAGCTCTTCTAAGGGGAAAAAAAAAAAAAAAGGAACTGGGATCCTGCACTATACTCTCTAGGGACAGACATAAATAATGCCTCTGTACTGTCATTTGCTCAGTTTGATGGTCATGCTTCCTGATACTGGACCAAAGCATAGCAAGCAATGTTTTCATCATACACATCATATGAGCTGGTGCTACAGGGGAAGATAATGTGTTGTTCAAGAAATTATAATGCAGCTTGGTATGTGGTGGTGAAGAGACTAATGATATACATAGATGAAAATATAGCATTAAAGCATAAAACATGAAGCTATGATAAATAACAGTGATAGAGAAGGAGAAAGGTTTTATGAAGCAAAATTATTGAAAATGCTATTAGTACAATATAAAATCGTATGGAACTAAAGGTGAGACTTGCAAATTAAATTATCTGTTGAAGTAGGAGTCATATCACAAAACTTACCCATGAAATCTTTTTTTTTTAAGATTTTATTTATTCATCAGACACACACACACATACACACACACACACACAGAGGCAGAGGGAGAAGCAGGCTCCCTGCAGGAAGCCCCACGTGGGACTCGATCCCGGGTCTCCAGGACCATGCCCTGGGCCAAAGGCAGGCGCTAAACCGCTGAGCCACCCAGGCTGCCCTTCCCCATGAAATCTATAAAAGATCCTATATTCAATGTACCTTTAACTAGTCAACATGGAAGACCAAGCATGTAAAAACAAAAAAAAAGGGGGGGGGGGGACTTGTTTCACACACATTCCTATAATTCCTATCATTCAAAAGATTATTTCAGTTCACCATAAAATTCAAACCTGACATTATCTAATAATGCTAAATAAACACTTGTAAACCACCTAAATAGACAATACTCATTCCTATGGATTAAGCTGGGTGCCCAGGTTTTTTTCCCGCTGATGGAAATACAGTAAAATGATAACAAGAAACCCCATCCCCCTAGTTCATAGTGGTTTGCTTCAAAGAGAAGGGAGAATAAGGACTGGGAGGCACACGTGGGGAGTAGTACTAAGGTACTAGGAATGTTCCATTTTTTTAATGCTTTTTCAGAGGTTCCTGTATGCCCCTCCCCAATCCTGTTCTCCCTTTTATCTTTTATATATACTATACATTTTATGAACTGGCAAATACAATAAAGACAAATGTGGTAAAGGCAGCATAAACAAAATCTATGAATCAGTAACAAATACCACATGAAGGGTCAAGAAGGTTTTGGGTAAAAGATGGAAAGAGAGTCAAATAGGTTTAACTCGAAGGAGAGCTTCAAATATCAGATTACAACGGCAATTATGAAGAACAGGAACTCTTCAACAGATTACAGTAGCCAATTCAATGCAAATTTAAGTAACAAAATTTTAAATCCTTTCAGTTCTATGTTTACAGAATCTTATTTATGCTCTTACCTGTCCATGCTCCCTGTACCTTCTTACCTTACCATGAAATACAAAACTAACCTCCTAACTAATCTTCCTGTTTCCATTCCACTTGATTTTATGCATAATGACAGGTCTCACCTGATTTCACTAAACCTTTTGTTGTGTACACTTCCCTGTTCCTTCCTCCATACCTTTGTTCATGTTGCTCCCTTGGGCTGAAGTGCTCCCCCTTCTGTATATGCCCCACTCATTCACTTAATTAACATTTGTTGGGCAACTACTATGCACAGAGCTCAGTTCTGGGCCTTGGGATACAGGTGAAATAGACAAGGTCCCTGTCATTACCGAGCTTCTGTTCCTCTGCCAGAGGGAGAGAAATAAGTAAATAAACTACTAATTGCAGATAGTGGGTTTTGCCATTTAAACAAAAATAGGGGACACCTGGTTGGCTCAGCAGTTGACCATCTATCTGCCTTTGGCTCAGGGCAGATGTGATCCCAGATTCCTGGGATCAAGTCCTGCATCAGGCTCCTTGCATGGAGCCTGCTTCTCCTCCCTCTGCCTGTGTCTCTGCCTCTCTTTCTGTGTCTCATGAATAAATAAATAAAATCTGGGATCCCTGGGTGGCGCAGGGGTTTGGCGCCTGTCTTTGGCCCAGGACACGATCCTGGAGACCCGGGATGGAATCCCACGTCGGGCTCCCGGTGCACGGAGCCTGCTTCTCCCTCTGCCTGTGTCTCTGCCTCTCTCTCTGTGTGTGTGTGTGTGACTATCATGAATAAATAAATTTTAAAAAAATCTACTTCTTAAAAATAAATAAATAAATAAATAAATAAATAAATAAATAAAATCTTTAAAAAATAATAAATAAATAAACAAAAATAGGTAATGTAATGAGGGTTAGGTGGTGCTACTTTTAAATAGGATAGTCTAGGGCAACCTGGGTGGCTCAGAGGTTTAGCGCCACCTTCGGCCCAGGGTGTGATACTGGAGACCTGGGATCGAGTCTCACGTTGGGCTCCCTGCATGGAGCCTGCTTCTCCCTCTGCCTGTGTCTCTGTCTCTCTGTCTCTCCCTCTCTCTCTCTCTCTCCCCCAGTGTCTCTCATGAATAAATAAATAAAATCTTAAAAAAAAATTTAAAAAAAGAAACTTTAAACAAGCCAAAAACCAATGTGTGAAAAACATGATTTCAATAGTTTCAAATCACAGCATATAAAGTAACTTAAGAATAAGCTCTAAGGTTAACATAGTTATTGCAAGGTGTGAAAATCCATATGCCTTGCTTAACCAATAGTTATGCAAACTAATTCACCTGACTAAATGTTTCTGAACACTAGAGATTTTTTGTTTTTGTTAACTGCTCTGAATTGAACTATACAATACCTTAGATATTTTCCAAGAATGAAGCAGTTAGGCCAAACACTCTTAAGTTAAAAATTTTAAACTTTTATACCTAAAATATGCTGAATATTAAACTCTATAAGCAGAAGTTTGCAAGAATAATATTACTACGCAGAAAATGTGAAGGGTCTACTCATCGTCAATCCAGGGAAGCTAACCAGAGTATTCTTATTGAATACGGATGGTGTCCATGGGTCAAGGCTAGAGATAATGACAGAATTTCTTTGTCTTTAAAAAAAAAAAAATCAGGATCCCTGGGTGGCACAGCAGTTTAGCGCCTGCCTTTGGCCCGGGGCATGATCCTGGAGACCTGGGATCGGATCCCAGGTCGGGCTCCCTGCATGGAGCCTGCTTCTCCCTCTGCCCGTGTCTCTGCCTCTCTCTCTCTCTCTTCTGTGTGATTATCATGAATAAATAAAATCTTTAAAAAAATAGATGTTAAGTCATCTGCTAGCCGAATATATACTATTAAAATCTGCTTCATCATGTGTTAAGTTTTGAAGCACTATAAGCAAAAGGAATGACTAAATGAGAAGTGTATAGTTGGAAGAGAGACTGGCTGGCTCAGTAGAGCATGAGACTCTTGATCTTGGGATTGTAAATTCAAGCCCCACACTGAGTACAGAGATTACCTTAAAAATAAAAAAATCTTTAAAACAAACAAAAGAAGTGTGTAGTTGGAATATTACTACTACTGACCTGAATCGTTTGAGATGTAGTCTGAGAACCTGAGGTAGGTGGCAAATCATAAGCTGTTTTTGTGCTTCTGTGAGTACAACTGATTTTGAAGAAAACCTTCTACGCTTTGCTGTGACATCAAAGACAGAATGAGAATCAAATTTAAAAATACAAAGAAATGCTGAGTAGACTTTAGATACTTTAGAAACATATTATACTGTGCTAAAGACATGGCCTTGTTCTCAAAAAACTTGTAAGTACAAACACACACACAATTTAAGAGCTAGTTAGGCAGACAGACACATAAACAATTAAGTATCTGATTTAATATACTCCTACAAATAAGGCAACAGAATGATCTAGTGCTGTAATATTTAAAAATGAATTTGACTATTCCAATTAATAGAAAAAAGTTAAAACTTTCCCTAAACATACTTTAATATACCCTTCCCAAATTCTTTTAAATTATCACGGTCAGTTCATTTACTGAGGGAAATTGGAATCCCAGGAGGGTGGGCCCTTAATAGCTCAGAATACTCTTTCCTACTTCCTGATAAAGCAGTCCTCTTCCAGCTCAGAGCCTGAGGCCTCCCTCAGTGTCTTGCTTTTACTATTTTCGTACCAGATCTTAAACAAGTGGCACTTGGGATTCTGTGTTGTTGTCTCTTCTGCTTCTCTAGAGGTCCACCTGAAGCTTCTGGCTGGGGCACTATTTACCAGAGCTTGCTCTGGACACCCAGGAGTGGTCCTTCAGCATATACAAGAGCTCTGACTCCAGCCACAGCAGCAGCTGCTTCTCCTAAGGTGGAATTAGTCTCCCAGGAGGCTGTCTTCTAAGCCATCTCCACCTGCCATAGGTATCCTGTCTTCCAGGTCTCTGTTCCTAAGATCCAGGTATCTCGTGCTGCTTAATGTCCTGGACCTACTTTTGGATCACCTCCCTGAATGTATGGCCTCAAATATGGCTATATATGTGATGTCAACTCCCTGACTTATAATTTTAAACATTGGCCTTTATGTATTAAATTATAACAGCTCTTATAGGACTTTAGTTGGTAAACCCAGTAAACACATAAAACCATATTCTATATTCATTCATAATATCTTTCTATTCCCAGATTTGGTGATGAAGGCATCTAGAACCATTCACATTTATGTCCAAGAAAAAATTTACTTCATCATTCGAATTTGATAAAGGTTTTTTTCAAACATTATAAATCTTAGGCTACTTATCACAGAGTTCCTATTAGACAGCACTCAGAAAATGTTAATAGAAGGCATTCTTAAAAAACCATCAATTGATGTGACATTTCTTCAATTCTGGAACATCCAATATTTCTTTTATATTACCTTAAAAGTTTAGTATCTAAGACCCTAGGATCCTTTTTTTTCAAACATGGAAATTAGAGAACACCTGAATACCTGGTATACTAAGATACCACATGCATACTGATAGAGAAGATAAAGATACCAAAAAGACACAGCAGATCTGTCATAGTTTCATACACAATTTCTCTGGAGTTTGATGCTTTCCTTTAATTGAAATTACTATTTCAACCCCCCAGTGCTGGGTTCCTGGGTTCACCTCTAGTAGAAAATTTCTCATAATAGATCTTAATTGTCTATTTCTTCCATTAGGTATGTGAGCACCTTGAAAGTGTTTTATTTCTATCCATAGCAATTAGAATAATAACGAATATAGAAGAGATAGCAGATGGTTTTTGACTAAATCTTTGTTTTTATGAAGCCAATCTCCATAGCAGCAGTCCAGCTATATATTTCCTTTAATATATATATGCATATATATGTATATGTATATGCATATACACACTTATATACGTATATTATCTATATATCAAAAGGACTGTATAGATAGCAAAAGGACTCATAAAGCAAACATTTTATTTAGTACTAAATACCATGCTTTCCTTTTACTATTCCCTATTGCCTCTTTATTCTGCCTCACATATTAAGTTCAAATTTCTTATTAATCTTTTCCATAATTGACTATGAGATCAAAAAAGTTTAAAGGTCATCAATAAAGGAAAACACTTAATTCACCAGTGCCAATTATAAAGTAGAAATATCTATCCCAGTTTCTTTTCATGAACTAACAAAGTTTACTTCCATAACTGCTTTCAGGATATTTCTCAGCTTTCTCTCAATATAAAGTCTCTACTTACTGTTACAATGGTCACATACGTAGATTTTTCCTTCTAAAGCTTCAGTTTCTGTGAATTTGGCCAACATTTCTGTAACCAGACATGGCTGGGAAGCAATATCTTTTCCACTGCATTGGTATCTTTCTGGAAATTCCAGTGATAAGTCCCAGAAAGGTTCTATGGTATTTGATTTGTTGTCACATGCAAGACATGTAACCTGCAAATAAAAATATTAGTTCCTCAGATTACAATCCCATCAAAACATTTACTCCTTTCACTCTAGAGGTCACTCCCAGTAAATTAACTTTTCTTCTGAAAATGCACCATCAAAATTCTGAGTAATCTGCTTTTTATATACTTTCAGGAATTTTTTTCATTATTACAATTTTTCCTTTCGATGACTATCATTAAACTCATTATGTACTCCAAAGCCATTTATCAAATCTGAATGTAGGTAAACAAACACCTGTGGACTCACTTAATTAGGTATACATTGTGTGTGTGTGAAATTGATTTACGGGCAGCCCTGGTGGTGCAGTGGTTTAGTGCTGCCTGCAGCCCAGGGTGTGATCCTGGAGACCCGGGATGAGTCCCATGTATGGCTCCCTGCATGGAGCCTGCTTCTCCCTCTGCCTCTCTCTGTATCTCTCATGAATAAATAAATTAAATCTTTAAAAAAAAAAAAAAAGAAACCGATTTACATGCATTTAATTTAATGTGTTTAGATTATTAGCCTTGTTTTTTGCCCTTTCTCCTTCCTCATCTTCCACTAATTTTCTCCCCCCAAATCCCTATAGCTTTTTAACCATGATACAAACAAAATACTATTTGTATATTTTTATATATACTGGATACCTACCAACTGATAATTTCAAAAGACAATACATTTAATGTAAATGATGCCATACTATCACTTAAAGCAAACGTCACTACATTAAAATCTTCATCAAATACAGGAACCACAAAGAACATGGGGCAGTTTTAACCAGTGAAGCACTCAGCAGGATTTAATGCCAACAAACACTGCACAAAACTGAAGACAGACTTTATAGATCTAAGAATCCCTACATGATACATTACTAAATTCTTTTATAAAAGCAAGGTTCCTGGGCAGCCCTGGTGGTGCAGTGGCTTAGTGCTGCAGGGTGTGATCCTGGAGACCCCGGATCAAGTCCCACGTTGAGCTCCTTGCATGGAGCCTGCTTCTCCCTCTGCCTGTGTCTCTACCTCTCTCTCTGTGTGTGTCTCTCATGAATAAATAAATAAAATCTTTAAAAAAAAAAAAAAAAAAAAAAGCAAGGTTCCTGGAACAGGCAATGAAATAAAGAAGCCATGTCTAATGCAGATTCTAGATTTAACAAACTGACACAAAGAAAAGAATACTTTTGGTGTTTGGAGACTCATTGGGCGGAGATTTAACCTTTTGAGAACAGCTTCTTGAATAAAAAAAAAAAAGAAAGAAGAAGCCATTCCAGGAACCAATCATCTGAATCTCCTTGGATGACTGGTTTCCAGTTTCCTAAGAGTTTATTATGTGTCTGAAGGGAAGAGAATAAAAATTATTATGCCAGTTTTTGGCTCATTTCAAGTCATCCGTAAAGGAAAAAATAAGCACACCAGCACCTTGCATTACTTGAAATAGAAAATAGTAACTTTCTGGAAAGAAATTTGTAGTCAAGTATCAAAAGTCTTAACTTCTGACACCAAGCAATTTTACTTCTAGGACTCTGTCTTAATGAAATTGCTAGAAAAAAATTTATTGTGACATTATAATAACAGAAAAAGTGGAAATAGTTTATAAGTCAACAATGCAGGAATGGGTAAATAAATTATGGTCTCTACATATAATGGACATTAACATGCTGTAAAAAATGATCAAATATTTTAATGACCTTTACATTAATAATGAAAAAAAATCAGGTAAATTCATCATGACCATACAGAAGGAGAAAATATAAATGTACAGAAGATAGGGGCATGTGGGTGACTTGGTTAAAGTGCCTGACTCTCAGCTCAGGTCTTGATCTCGGGGTCTTGAGTTCAAGCCCCATGTTGGGCTCCACACGGAGTTTACTTAAAATAAATATAGAACTTTAAATAAAAAATTTTAATCTACAGGAGAAGGAAAACCAGAGGATATATACCAAAATATGAATAGTTTTATGTGTGAGTTGTGGGGTTATGGGACAAGGGGATGATTTCTCTTTTACTGCATAGATTTAATGTATCATATAGGTTTTTTAGGAGTATAAATTACTTCTACTTATAATCGTTCATTTTAACTTTTTCAGTAGGCTCTGTGCCCAATGTAGGGCTTGAACTCATCACTCCAATGATCAAGAGCCACGTGCTCTACTGACTAAGCCAGCCAGGCACTCCTATTAATAGTGCATTTTAAACTTTCGTATAAAAATGATGAAAAAATAAAAATTCCATGCAACACAAGAAACAGCTCTTACTTGCTAAATGGCACAATGTAGAATCTTTACATTGCTGAAACATTAAGTGGAATAAGTGTCACAGATAAACTCTAAGGAAAATTATATTTGAAATACTTAAACTACAGGGGCACCTGGCTGGCTCAGTCCACAGAGCATGTGACTCTTGATTTCAGGTTTTGAGTTCAAGCCCCATGATGAGCTTTAAAAAAAAAATTTTTTTAATATATTTAAGCTACATTCCAGAAAAGTATGCTATAAAGATGGTATCATTACTGTGAAAGTTGAACTGAGGAGAAGAGGCAGGTGTACAAGGGGAAAGAAATGACCTAACAGCCCAATTACCTAAAACAGAAAAAAATTTAAGCTCTATGCTATGGAAAAGTAGAGAGCGTTTTGCCTAGTAATAGTTTACCAATAAGTCCACTCATTACAGAGAGCTATTAATTAGATATAAGTTTCTGGTTTCGTGATTCCTTTTCACAACAAGGGGAACTTTTACAGCTGTAATTAAAATAAAGGAAACCATTCAGGATTTTTCTCAATGAAATCGTTATTTACTTTAAAATTTCCCTACCTATTTGTTAAAGCTTTCAGATCTTATACCCCTTTGGTTTTATAGAAAGTCCTCCAGGGCTACTTCTCGGATCCTGAGATTACTAAAATCCATTCCCAGTACAGCAGCATCTTCAAATCTATTCTCTGTGGAGTTAAACCCTCTCTTCTCAATCTCTCAGAAAATGAATTTAATATTAACCTAAGAGGCTGTTTCCTGATTCCCTCCCCCCCCACACACACACAAAAACAAAAATAAAAAACATTGATATCATAGATGAAAAACTTTCAGTGATTCATGAAGGAAACCCATAAATGAGTCAAACACTACGTGAGCCAACTTCTGAAAAAGCAATTTTTACCTAAAAAAAGTACTAGCTCTAACACACTAGACATACAGAGAAAAGGTGTATCTTTAGGCTTCATTTTATGAATTCCCCAAGATGAAAATGATATTTTAAAAAACCCATACCTGACTAAGAAGTTGTCCATGAAATATGTTATTCACAACATTCAGAACCTGTTTGATAAGTTTTCTTTGAGAAGTGGGGATAAGAGCTGGTAACCTAGTACCAGTTGTCTCTAGTTCATGTTGTATTTTATCCAAAAGTTCACAAAGAAATTCCTGAGCATCTTGTTGGGCATAACCACGAAAGGCTGGAATAAGTCTCCACACGGAGTGTAGCATAGCAAATGGTGAGACCAAGGCCCACTTTCCAGACCACATGACTTGGAACAAGGTATGCAATTCATGACAGAGAGAAATGTATTGTGAACTGGGCTCCCTTGGCTGAATAAGTTCCATATTTCTACTCTTGGATGCTCCACCACTTAGTCCTAAGGATAAACTTGGATGTCTGGAGAGAGCACTGCATGTATCTTTTTCTTGGCATTCATTCATTTGATATACTGCATCTGTGATTGGTGGATGCTTATAAGGTGATCTTGTCTTATCACCACCAGCTGTCACAGCCAGCCATCGGTTCAGATCAAGTTTTAAAAAACATTGCCGAAAAATAAGTAAATGACTCAACACTTGAAGAACAGAATTCATATAGCAGGTATTTCCCAAATTTCTCAATCCTGTTACACCAGGGGTTACTATTGGCCTTCGTTTACCTGAGGAGTCACTGGCTTTTTTTAATCTTACATCTTCTGAGGTAGATACTACTTTATCTTTTGCTGGTGATGCTGGGGTTTGTTGTGGAACTTGAACAGGAACTATTTCTACGGTAGTAGACTGAGCTAGACTTTGCAAACGTAAACTCTTTCTTGGATGTATATTTTCCAATTCTGCTTTAACTTGATACTCTAATTCTTGTTGTCTTTTCTTCACTTCTCTTTTTGCTATTTTTTCCTGAAATTGTTCCTCTTGCCTTTTTCTTCCAATGGGTGATTGTTCAAACCAAATTCGAAATATTTTACCCATCAATATCCTTCTCCTGTGCCACAGGGCAGTATACATTTGATCTTCATTTTGAAGGAGAGATTGGGTGCCATCAGGTAAGTAGTAAGTATCATCACTTGTACCCACAGACCGCAAAACCCTTCCACTACGAGTGGTGCACTGATAATTTTGACTTTTGATTGCACTTAACATACTTCGTAGCAACTTCAGGTCTCCAGTTGCATTATCATTTAGAACATAATCATCACAAAGATAACAAAAAACATACATCTCATTCACCTCCAATGCAACAGGATGACTGCTTTCTTGAAAGTGCTTGAGTGCATGTTCTTCAATATATCTTCCACAGGCAACATGAGAACAGCTAAGGCAAGCCCAAATTGACTCAGTTGTATTGCAGTCCACACAATGCCACTTCTGAGGGTTGAGGATGGAATGGTCTTGAGCAAGCTGCAACTGCCCAATATGTTTGCACTTATCCATTGTTAACATTTATTTAGTCTAGCTGAGAAACACATAATCCAAACAAGTCTCTGTTCACGATACCTGAAGCATCTGAAAACTAAGCAGAACAATACCATTTTTAAATAAAAGAAACCAGTATCTTTCTTTTTTATAAGGTATTTTTCCAAGAATAATTTTATAAATTTGCTTCCTTTCCTCCCAATTTCTGGGCTGCCTATCATAAACACAGACAGTTCTCACTTTTCTCTTGCTCTGGAGGTCTCTAATCTCTCATCTGCCTTGCTCTGAGAGAACCACACACTTCACTTTATTTTCTCTAATGGGTTCCCTTTGAAAACCGTTTTTAATTTTCTGCCACCATCTACTGGTAAAGAATGGGTAGTGACCCCTTTTCAATGAACTAGAATAAGATCCATCCTCCTATGTAACAGTTGAGGGCAATTTATAAAACTACATTCCCCTTCTTAAAAATTGGAGCTGGCAGGACTCAAATAGATCTTACAAATATCCACATTTTGAGAGCCTTATCAACATAGTTATTAAAGCATAACCACAGTGTAAAAGCATGAGTTCTGAAATAAAAACTTAAGAGATAAGAATTCTACCTTTGCCACATACTGTTTGTCTGATTTGGGCAATTATTTTAACTTCTCTAAAATTCTTCTGTAAAACAGGGAAGAATCACATCAATTTCAATGAAGAATTGAGATAAAATATTTATCTACCACATACTAAACACCCAATAAATTGTAGCTATAATGGCGGTTATAGGGCAGCCCGGGTGGCTCAGCAGTTTAGCGCTGCCTTCAGTGCCTTCAGCACAGTGTGATCCTGGAGACCCGGAATCAAGTGCCACGCCGGACTCCCTGCATGGAAGCCTGCTTCTCCCTCTGCCTGTGTCTCTGCCTCTCTCTCTGTGTTTCTCATGAATAAATAAATAAAATCTTAAATATATATATATATATATATAATGGCAGTTATAGTGAACAAAACTTAATATTCTATTTATTTAAATAAATCACAATATTCTACTTAATTACCATTTTAAATTTAGCTTTTTGCTAGTAAATCAATAATAACCTTCAATTTATGGCTTTATAACATACTTTTAATTTGATAGACTTTACAATTTGCCTTAGGGAGGGAGAACACAAAAGAGGAGAATTGTTTGAATGGCCTCTTAGGAAAGTGCAAGGATACACAGGCAAAGAGAAAAAAGGAAGAATATGAAGTGGATGACAATATTATGAACTTTTACACTCTGGCAGGCCTACACACTATCTGAAATCATAAGCTCATTCTAAAAACAAAAACAAAACCCCCCATCAAATAAAACAAATGAAACCTATATGGTTTTGACCCAGAAACATGTTCCTTTATCATAATAGAGTCAGGAATACTTACTTTTGCTACAAGTATCTAAAGATAGAGGCACCTGGCTGGCTCAGTTGGTGGACCACATGACTCTTGACCTCTGGGTTTTGAGTTTGAGTCCTATGCTGGGTTAAGAGATTACTTAAAAATAAAATCTTTAAAAACAAAAATAAAACTAGTAAACTGACATCTAGTTAAAAAGCAGGGATCACAAAATAGTTCCTTCACTGATTTAACGCAAATCAATCACAAATTTCAGGTCACAGGTGGAAACCTAGTTACAAAACACTCAGATCATTTTATGTAGCATGATCAATGCTTTAAATTTTTTAGGGCAGCAAGACAATATGAATTTCAGCAGTACTTGCAGATGCCACCTCCAGGGCTCTAAGAAAGCTACAGAGGTGAAGCTAATTTTTGATTCCTCCCCACCTCTTTTTTTGTAAAATCTCCTAGCAAACAAAGAGCCCCTTTCCCTCCACTTAACTTTTTCAGATGCTGGGTGTATCCTGAATATGGACTTAAGGCTGACCAGTCCTAACCATTACATGTGCATACAAGAGCACATTTTAAGTTTATTTCTCTTCCTCCAAAATTTCCTAAAGTCCAAAAACTATTCAAATATAGCATCTTAATAGAACTGCTAGTATTCAACAATAATTGCTAATGGCAAAATTAAGACATCAGTGATTCTCCATTATCCTAAATCCTTCCAGGTACTGAAGCTAAATGCTCATTCTTGACTCCTCTTTCTTTCCCCACACCAATCCTTCAGGAAAAATGGTTGGTTTTACCTTAAAAATATATCTAGAACCTGACTACTTAGTACCTCCACTGCTCTCACCATGCCAAGCACAATCAAGTCTCACCTGGATTACTGCAATAAGGCTCCTTAAATGGTCTCCCCACTTTGATTCTTGCTGCCACAAAAATTTACACAGCTACAGCACACTCTGCCTTTGAACCCAAACCACCAGGGCCCAAACCTGACATTTTAGAGGGTCCCTGCTCTTTTAGGATGTGGTCACCAGCACACATCCCTAACTCCCCTTTTGGACTCATTCACCAGTACCTGGAACCTCAAAAATTCCCTGCACCAATCATCCCCAAGCCTGCTTCCAGGGCCTGTGGGCAATAAAAAGCCCCTGAAGAATTCTGAAGAATGACATGATCAGATACATAGGTTACAGATGGATCTGAAACGGCAGATCTAGAGACAGGGTGAGTGATTTTAAGAAATTATTACTCCAGGGCAGCCCCGGTGGCGCAGCGGTTTGGCGCCGCCTGCAGCCTAAGGTGTGATACTGGAGACTTGGGATCGAGTCCCCTGTCGGGCTCCCTGCATGGAGCCTGCTTCTCTCCCTCTGCCTGTGTCTCTGCCTCTCTCTCTGTGTCTATGAATAAATAAATAAAATCTTTAAAAAAAAAAAAGGAAATTATTACTCCAGCTTTATATGGAAATTAAAGCTGCAGCGGCATTGAAGCAAAGATGGGAGCAGAGGTAAATTAGTGTTACACACACATTGGCTGAAAGGACTGATCAAATAAGGAGAGTAAGAGAAAAATCTAGAGCTCTCTTCTACTTTTATTTACTTTTATTTTTTAAAAAGATTTTATTTATTTGAGAGAGAGTGAGAATGAAAGAGAGAGCACACAGGGAGAGGGAGAAGCAGATTCCCCCTCTGAGCAAAGAGTCTGACATGGGGCTCGATCCCAGGACCCTAGGATCATGACCTGAGATGAAGGCAGACACTTGACCAACTAAGCCACCCAGACACCCTTCTACTTTTATTTTTAAAAAGATCATATAGGGGGATCCCTGGGTGGCTCAGCAGTTTAGTGCCTGGCTTTGGCCCAGGGCATGATCCTCAAGTCCTGGGATCGAGTCCTACATCAGGCTCCCTACATGGAGCTTGCTTCTCCCTCTGCCTGTGTCTCTGCCTCTCTCTTTCTCTTTCTGTGTCTCTCATGAATAAAATCTTTTTTTAAAAATCATATAAAAATAAAATTAAAAGGATCATATAAAGAATACAGAGATAATTTAGACATTTATTTCTGGTAAGTTAGACAATAATTATTAGTTCAGCTTGAGATGAAGAGAGAAATGCCATTTATCTGCACTAAAGGGAAATTATTTCATTCTAAAAATGTTTTAAAGATTTGAGGGAGGGATCCCTGGGTGGCTCAGCGGTTGGGCGCCTGCCTTCGGCCCAGGAAGTGATCCTGGAGACCCTGGATCGAGTCCCACATCGAGTCCCACATCGGGCTCCCTGCATGGAGCCTGCTTCTCCCTCTGCCTGTGTCTCTGCCTTTCTCTCTCTCTCTCTTTCTCTGTCTCTCATGAATAAATAAAATCTTAAAAAAAATAAAATAAAGATTTGAGGGATGCCTAGGTGGCTCAGTGGTTGAGTGTCTGCCTTTGGCTCAGGGCATGATCCTGGAGTCCCCGGATTGAGTCTCATGTCAGGCTCGCTGCATGGAGCCTGCTTCTCCCTCTGCCTATGTCTCTGCCTCTCTCTCTTTGTGTCTCTCATGAATAAATAAATAAAATATTTTTAAAAATTGTTTTCATTTGAAAAAAAATTTTGAGAGAGAAGGAGCAAAAGAGAGAGAGAGCACAAGTGGGGGTGGGCAGAGGGATAAGTAGAAACAGACTCCCCACTGAGCAGGATTTCCCAGACACAGGGGTTCAATCCCAGACCCGAGCTGAAGGCAGAGGCTTAACTGACTAAGCCACCCAGGAGCCCCTCTTTCTAAATTTTAAAGGTGGTATGAGTTAACACTTTACACAAAATTCAGAGAAGACTCAAAAGAAAAAAAAACCCTACAAAGTATATAGCCTATTCTGGGGTTATTCATATTTTCAAATATCTAGAAATTATGAGCATATTACTTGTATAAGTCTTAAGTAGGAACATATACATATTAGTGTATAATTTAGCTATATATATGTGCTAAATATAGCCTCTTTACTCCCTTTTCTATATTCTGCAAATACATGCCTAGATATTACTAAAAAAATCTATTTAGATGATAGTAAGACCTTCCGCACCCTTTAACATGATTCCATTCAATAAAAAGTCATGAAAAGGGTGAAATGATGATCAGATGCCATCTCTCTGGGAGGCAATATAGCAGTGGAGAGGTATCACAACAAAATGGTTAGAAAGCACACTCTGAAATCCAAAAGCCTCAATGTTAACATGTGTCTGTGTGCCTTAGACAAATTATTTATGCTCCACTCACCTCACTCAGTTTTCTTATCTTTAAAATACAATAGTAAGAACACCAGCAGAGTTGTTGAGGGAATTTTATAAATGTATATGTATAAAGCACCTAGAATAAACCCTGTCACTTAATTATGTGGCTCCCAGTACACGTTGGCTGACAATACTACTGCTGCTGGGGCTGCTACTGTAAATACACATTTCCTTCTAGTTTTATCACTTTTAGCCAAGGGTTCATTCTTCTCACCCCAACTAAGGTGCTAGCTGATAATTAAGATGTTTGCTGAGAACTAAGGTCTGATCTCTACCAGGGTATTTGCATTTTAAAAGAGGATCTCTTAAAGATAAAATCCTTTTAAAAATCCAAAGAAGTGAAAACCAGGGATCCCTGGCTAGCTCAGCTGGTAGAGCCCAAGACACTCTTGATCTCAGGGTTGTGAGTTCAAAGTGCATGTTGGGTGTGGAGATTACTTCAAAATAAATTTTTATTTTTTTAAAAGATTTTATTTATTCATGAGAAACACGGAGAGAGGGCAGCCCCGGTGGCTCAGCGGTTTAGCACCACCTTCAGCCCAGGGTCTGATCCTGGAGACCTGGGATCGAGTCCCACGTGGGGCTCCCTGCATGGAACCTGGTTCTCCCTCTGCCTGTGTCTCTGCCTCTCTCTGTGCGTCTCTCATGAATAAACAAACTCTTAAAAAAAAAAAAAAAAAAAGAAACGAAACACAGAGAGAGGCAGACACATAGACAGATGGAGAAGCAGGCTCCTAGCAAGGAGCCTGATGCAGACTCAATCCCATACCCCTGGATCACGCCCTGATCCAAATGCAGACACTCAACCACTGAGCCACCCAGGAATCCCCAAAATAAATTTTTAAAACCAAAACCAAAACAAACACACAAAGAAGTGAAACCAGATGCTGGAATGACAGATCAGGAGATTAATATTTTAGAGCAGGGCCCACCCTGTTTACTTATGAAAGAAACCAAGAGGGGGCATACAACCAAGAGAAGGGCAGGGAAGTAAGCAAGAGCTAGCAAACAAGATTGCTGCCTGAGATTTCCAGCTAGCACTGCTGCTTAGAGCCAAAGCTCAAAGACACTTACTAAGGTATCCCCAAAGGGGCCTCAACACACAAAGACCTAAGAGCTGGGAGGAAAGGAAAGGGGGATGGGAGTATTTTCTTGACACTTCCTATTTTCCTCTACTGGGTTCAGAGCACTTCTTTTCACTTGCTAATCCACTATGGAGAAGCTATGTATTAACTGGTTAGTTTGGAGATTGGTTATGTAATTTTTAGCAATATATTCACTTTAAATAGAGATAACCAAATATTTCTGCATCCTCATGTAGAATCTGATAAAATATTACCTGTCCCTGTATATAATAGCAACACACACAAGTCATGATGTTTTGAACAAAATCTATAAAGATTAAAATAATATACATACTATCATTTTTGTGTATTTAAAAAATGTTTCATACTTAAAATTCCACTGAATACCTACGAAATGTGTTTTTTGAAACCAAGTATGCTATCTTTATTTTAAAGACAGATTTATAAATATTCTGAGGGCTTTGTCATTCTTCACTGCTTAAAGACAATAAAATTTTCAAATGGCTCAAAGAAAACCATTTAAATGATTTAAGCTTTTCATCCCCTATAACTAAGCATTTTTATTTTTAAAATTCCCTGTAGTAAATCTCTAAAGTTCAAGAAAATAATTGTATTTGACTCATTGAAATCTGATTACTTTACAGAGGGTTAACCTATAATTAAGGTAATTACAAAATATAAAGCTAAAATGACTAGAAGAAAAATAAAACATTCAATCTTATTAAATACGGTATTTTTAGTTAAAAATTTATATCACAGAAAAAAATCAGATATCATGAGTAAAACATTTAAATTGTTACAGTTCAATAAAACAAAATTGCTCATGCTTACCACCCAGTGTAGAGTGTCTGAAATTAATTTTAATCTACTCAAATTATAGCCCTTTGCATCATACAATCCAGGTTTTAAGCATGTAGTAATACGTTTCTGACACCTATTTCAATAGCTCATCCTATTGGCAGTTCTAAATAACTGACCACCAAAATCTTTCTGCATCAGTCTCAGGCACACTGCAAAACTTAGGTTACCAATACATCTTATCTTCACAGAATTAGTTCCTTTTCCAATATTCTCTTATTAAAGATAGTATATCATCACTGAAGTATTCAGACTAGGTTTTGTTGTTTTTACTCCTCCCTCCCATCTTTTCCACTCAAACATTCAATTTGTCACCTATGGATATAAGGTTATCACTTCCCAAGTCTTTCTTTTCTTTTCTTTTCTTTATTTTTTTTTTCAATTGAAGCGTTATCATTCTCATTATGGACTTTTATTATATCATTCCTGAGGTACAGCAGTAACATCCAAACTGGTTTCCCAACATCCAGGCTCTCCCTGTACTATCTTGGCAAATTAATCTTCAAGTTTGCTTTGACGGTTTTACTCTTAAAATCCTGTTCCCCAGGGGCGCCTGGGTTAAGCATCTGCTTTGGGCCCAGGATCAAGCCCCATGTCAGGCCCCCTACTCCTCCTCTGCTCCCCCTCCACAGCTCTAACATATAAAATCTTAAAAGAAATCCTCTGTTCCCCATAGTCCAATAAAACAGCAGATTTCTGAAGTTCCTAGCTAGCTCACTCTGTAGAGCCTGCAATTCTCCATCTCAGGGTCATGAGTGTGAGCCCCATGTTATGAGAGAGAGAGAGAGCATCAGAGACAGCACAAGCAGGGTGGAGGGGCAGAGGGAGAGGGAGAAGCAGACTCCCCACTGAGCAGTGAGCCTGATGAGGGGCTTAATCCCAGGACCCTGAGATTATGACCTGAACTGAAAGCCAACACTTAACCAACTGAACCACTCAGGTGCCCCACTTCCTGTATGCTCATGGTTTTAAACACCACTTAAATGATGACAATTACCATCCTATAGGTTTTATAGCCATCTTGTTCCAGGTTACCCAATTCTTGGCACAATCAACCAACTTGTTTAAATGCAGGTTTTGCTTTAGTTCTCTTTATAACATTTGAGTAAGTGGTCAAGGATAGGAAGTCAATTATACTTCAAAAGAGAGAGAAAGGGAAAAAGGAAGAATAGGAAGTCATGGATCATTAGTGACCAAAATTGCCCTCCATCCCCACCCAAGTGGCCATTTCCCCCCTCAGAGTCAGTCAAGGCAGTTTCCTGATATTTTGTGATGTCATTATCCTACTTTCTCCATCCTTAACCACAGCCTACCACATGTCTTGTTCCATTCTTTGTGCTTTCAGATACCCAAATAGATTTTAAACAAAAGTAAATGGAGATATACTTCCCCACCCCTATTAAGATTGTTTTAGGCATCTGGCTAGCTCAGTCTGTACGCATTCAACTCTTAATAGAGCATTCAACTTTTTTTTTGGCAGGGGGGATGACACACACAGGGCTTGATCTCACAACTCTGAGATCATTACCTGACCTGAAATCAAGAGTCAGGGGGCTTAATGGGCAGAACCGCGCCACTCAGGTGCCCCTAGAGCATTTAACTCTTGATCTTGGTGTTGTGAGTTTGAGCCCCATGTTAGGAATAGAGATTACTTAAAAATAAAATCTTTAGGGCTCCTGGGTGGCTCAGTTGGTTAAGCATCTGCCTTGGCTCAGGTCATGATCTCAGGGTCCTGGGATTGAGCCCCGAGTTGGGGCTCCCTGATCAGTAAGGAGTCTGCTTTTCCCTATCCCTCTGCCTGCACCCCTACTTGTGCTCGCTTGCTCTCAAATAAATAAATATTTTTAAAAATCTTTTAAAAATTTAAAAAATAAACAGGGGCACCTGGCTGGGTCAGTTGGTGGAGTGTGTGACTCTTAATCTTGGGGTTTTGAGTTCAAGCTCTATGTTGGGTGTAGAAATTACTTAAAAATAAAATCTTTTTTTTCTTTTAAGTAGGCTCCAAGCTTGAATTCAGGACCTTGAGACCAAGATCTCAGCTGATATCAAGAGTCAGAGGCTTAACAGACTGAGCCACCCAAATGTCCACAAAATAAAATCTTTAAAAAAATAAAAAATAATAGATCAAAAAGTTTAAAAAGATTATTTTAGGTTTTGGTAAGATATGTAGTGACACTTTAAATATATATTTATGCTCCAAATATAAATATTACTAAGAGCTACAAATATCACTGAAAAATTAGAAGGGTAGCTAATATTTTCTTCAAAAATTAACAATCTGGGGCACCTGGGTGGTTCAGTAGGTTAAGCAACATCTGCCTTCAACTCAGATGATGATCCCAGGGTTCTGGGATGGAGCCCTGAATTGGGCTCCCTCTTCAGTGGGAAGTCTGCTTAGTCCCCCCCCCTCCCCCCAACTTCTTGGTCATGTGTGCATGCTCTCTCTCAAATAAAGAGATAAAAGGTTTTTAAAAAATTAACATTCCACTATAAATTTGTTAACCTCAACAAAATGATCTTTTCAGCTGGCCACTCCCTTTACACCTTAAGACATTTAGAAAGAAACCATGGGGGGATCCCTGGGTGGCTCAGCGGTTTAGCACCTGCCTTTGGCCCAGGGCGTGATCCTGGAGTCCCTCCCGGCATGGAGCCCGCTTCTTCCTCTGCCTGTGTCTCTGCCTCTCTCTCTTTCTTTCTATGTCTATCATGAATAAATTTTTTAAAATCTTAAAAAAAAAAGAAAAGAAAAAAAGAAACCATGGAAAGGTACAATATTATTACAAGCTTTGGAAGTTCCTACAGGAGGTCAGTTACTAAGACCAGTCAGGTAAAAATAACCTCAATCTCCTAATGATTGCAATTAACAGCACCATTTTCAGATTCCTTGCTTTAAAAAATACGTTTTTATGAAAGACAGAAGTTACCAGAAAAAACAAACACACAAAAATAGCCAAACTAAATTACTATTTAAAAAAGTGACACACAGGGGCAGCCCTGGTGGCTCCGTGGTTTGGCGCCTGCCTTCAGCCCAGGGTGTAATCCTGGATTGAGTCCCACATCGGGCTCCTGCATGGAGCCTGCTTCTCCCTCTGCCTGTGTGTCTCTCTCTCTGTCTCTCATGAATAAATCAATTTAAAAAAAAAAAAAAAGTGGCACACAGAACTCAGTGGCTAAATGTTTGCCTTCTCTCAGGGCCTGATCCCAGGGTCCTGGGATCTCCTGAGATCCATGGAGTACCACGTTGGGCTCCCGGCACGGAGCCTGCTTCTCCCTCTGCCTAAGTCTCTGCCTCTTTCTCTGTGTCTCCCATGAATAAAGTATAAAATCTTTAAAAAAAATTTTTTTAAAGTGACACAGAATGAGGGATCTGGCTAATATACGCTCCTAAAAATAATCTGTATTTTAAAATCTGAATAAATGCTAAAATATTTTGCTTTATTAAGAAGCTTCTCCCTTTCCATAGCTCATTCTTTGTCAAATGATCATATAAGTTGCATTTTATATAATTCCTAGTGTGTCTCATAGCACTGTTGCACAATTTTTAAAGATTTATTTATTTATTTAGTAAGGGGTTGAGTAAGGAGCTCTTGGTTTCTGCTCAGGTCATCTCAGAGTGATGACCTCAGGCTCTGTGCTCAGTGTGGAGTCTGCTTAGGACTCTTTTCTCTTTGCCCCTCTCTTTGTGGGTGTGTGGGCTCTCTCTCTCTCTCTAAAATAAATAATTTTTAAAAAAAAGAATATTTAATAAAATCATGTTACAGTAATCATCTTTATCTTATTAGAGAACCTCCCAGAGGGACAGATATTAAAGAGTAGGCATATGTTGAATTTTAACAAAGCTAATTTTTATAACAAAACTTACTTTTTTAAGAAAGATTTATTTGAGGAGGGGAGGGGCAGAGGGAGAGGGAGAAACCCAAGCCAAATCTGTGCTGAGCGTGGAGCCCCACACAGGGCTGATTTCACCCAGAGATCACGACCTGAGTCAAAATCAAGAGTGGGCTGCTTCCGACAGAGCCACCCACAAAACTTAATTTTCTTTTAATGGTACCAAATAACCTAAACAGATCCTCTAAAAGCTATTAAAAGTAGGGAGACTTGTTATTTTCCATAATAAAAGATAGGAGGAAATGGCAATTTCAACAGGAAGTAGGCCTTAAAAATTACTAGCCACCACAATCTTTGCATGCATTTGGATTAAGAATGAAAATAACTTTATCCATAGTAATTAGGGCAAACCCTACCCACTCCTTATGAGCAGTTTACAAATTTCCATTTATTTTATGGAACTACCATAGTACCCTGTTCTCTTAAGAAATGTTTACAAAATGCCAAGGGAGGGCAGCCCCAGTGGCGCAGCGGTTTAGCGCTGCCTGCAGCCCAGGGCCTGATCCTGGAAACCCGGGATCGAGACCCACGTTGGCCTCCCTGCGTGGAGCCTGCTTCTCCCTCTGCCTCTCTCTCGCTCGCTCTGTATCTCTCATGAGTAAATAAAATAAAATCTTAAAAAAAGTGCCAAGGGACATGCATAGTGCCTGGTACAAAAGGGTTCAAAATTCTGAAGGAAGAAATTATTGAATGAACGAACACAATGAACTCCCTTTTCCCTCTTAGGTATGCTATTATGCCTATTATGTGCTTTGCCACCTCTTCTTGTCAATCATGATGTATTTCCTTTCCTTTATCCTAGAAAGGCTGTCGTTATTCTTTCTGCTTCTAGAGATCTAGAGTCTATAATTACCCTGATCTTGCTTGCAACTCCTCATTAGACAAAAAAGGATATCCTTTTACCCTGGATCTTCTTCACGTCTCTTAACATTGCCCCCCCCCCCCCACACACACACCAGAAGCACAGAAATTGAATCTAGTTGATAATGTTCTAAGAAAAAGCTTCTAGAAAGCAAGTTCTGCCACCAGGTTAATTGATTTCCTCACCCATCACTGCTTTTAAGTATTTCACTCATGGGCAATTTTGTTCCAAAATATTTATCATTAGTGTCACACCACCATACTTATACATCAATCTATTGCAGCTAACTTCATAACAATGAGGGAAATGTTCACAAAAAGATTGACCCTTCTACTAAGTGTCTAGAAAACGGATTTCAAATACTTTGCATAAAATGCCTAGACTATCATTCTAGCATATTCATGATTTGGCCTAACAAGTATATTCTTGGGACTATAAATAAATTAGCTTTTCCTATGTAGAACTCCACTAAAAAGGAATTCTTTATAATAAAGTTTTATGGTACCTGAAAGTGCTGCGAAAAACCAATGTACTTCAATACTCTTAATCTTTGCCAGAAAGCGAGTATTATTGAGTCCTACAGTTTAGTTACTTGTCACCTATTTAGGTTGGGCCTACTGGCAAAACTGTCCGCCATTACTGAATTCAAATTTCCTACCTTGATTAGACTCCTAAGCCTGTGCCCTAGTCTCTCTCTAATCTACCATTAGAATCTGGCAACCATGTTTGTTCTGCCTAACATTACAGGAAGGAGAAAAACTCCAGAGCACCCTTTTTCTTCTGCTACCAAGAAGTCAAGATACTGCTTTTCTCTGTATCTCTATACCATTTGAAAACACAATTCAACAAACATTTACAAGGGGTTTTCCAGCATGTTAAGCAGATAGGTACTAGGGATACAAACAAAATACAACCAGACTCTGCCCTCAGACAACCCAATGAGCAGAAAATCCTCTTATGTACCACCATAATAATAAGATGCAAGTATGTAGAGGAAAAGTTTGGTAGAGGATATATACGATAACTTACTCCTTTCTTTTTGCAGTACAAAATGAAAAAATCTGTGAAGGGGGGGTATACAGATAATTAAGTAGAAACAATATATTTTAAATATTTTAACCCAAATCAATATTTTCATTTTAAATATTCCAGTAAGTGTATAATTGTATAGTATACAACACAGATTCACTTATCACTTAAATGTTTTTAAACTGAAAAAATTTGAGACAATTGATATTATAAAAGAAAAACAAGGGGATCCCTGGGTGGCTCAGTGGTTTAGCACCATTCCAGGGCATGATCCTGGTGTCCCGGGATCGAGTCCCACATCAGGCTCCCGGCAGGCAGCCTGCTTCTCCCTCTGCCTGTGTCTCTGCCTCTCTCTCTCTCTCTCTCTCTCTCTCTGTGTCTCTCTCACGAGTAAATAGATAAAATCTTAAAAAAAAAAAAAGATGAATGTTCAATCAAAACAGACAAAAAATTTCAACTGTCTACAATGTATGCATTGAACTCTGTTCAATATTAGAATATTTCTAAATTTCAATACAGAAAATCTACTATGAAAAATCCTAGATTAAAAAATCTGCCATCCATTGCAAAATTAATGGCTAGTACACAAAATGTTAAGAGAAATCAGAGCAGGGAAGATAGAAGCTCAACAAACCAAAATGTTTAAAATCTCTTTAAGGGATCCCTGGGTGGCGCAGCGGTTTGGCGCCTGCCTTTGGCCCAGGGCGCGATCCTGGAGACCCGGGATCGAATCCCACGTCGGGCTCCCGGTGCATGGAGCCTGCTTCTTCCTCTGCCTGTGTCTCTGCCTCTCTCTCTCTCTCTGTGACTGTCATAAATAAATAAATATAAAAAAAAAATAAAAATAAAAATAAAATCTCTTTAAAATCTGGGAGGGGGGGTGGTAGTGGGGGAAATTAAGTAAAAATCTCTTTCAAATCCCAAGATGCTAAATTAAACATAAAAAGATTAGGGTTCCAAGAATACAAAGTTTTCCTCTCTTTCAAGACAACTAAATATTGAATCTCACTGAGATTATGAAATATTCTATAAACATGTACTTAACTCATGTTTGGCTTTCTGAATTTGATCACAGTGAACAGCCAATTCTTTTTCCTTGTTTACACTGAATACTGGTTTTAAGGACGACTCAAAATGGAATTCCAGGCCCCAATGTTACCACCCCCCTACTTTTTCCCCACAGGCAGCTACTTCACAGATAATAAGCAATTCAAGTGCAGGGCCTGAAGGTCCTATTTCCATGCTAATTTCACAATCCCGTTACTTGCAAGATATGACCATTAAGGGGGGGGGGGGCAGGGATCGGGAGGGCTTCAGAACAAAACGACTCTCCTGAGACTCGCTAAATTGTTTACTTCCAAAATTAAGACTGCAAGAAATTATCCAGTTACCTGTAGAATTCACAACAGCTCAAACTTGCAGTTGCAACAATTACCACGTTTCACCTTTTTCTTTTTAATTGGGGGTGAGGGTTAGGAGGACCGTGTCCTACTACCTCTTAAACTTGAGCATTTTTTTCCCCCTAGTTCTGACCCATTTCTTATGCCTCAAAACGAGGTTAGCTTATTAGCATTCCTTCCCCGAAGGCCAGCGGGGATGGTTTAGGAGGCCAGAATCCAAAAAATCCTAAGCGTCTCTAAGTGGCAGCAGGTGCTGGCAACGCTGGGACCCGATCGAGGGCAAGCCGCTCCTCGCAAACGGAGGACCAGAAACGGCGCTTGCAAAGCCTCCCAGAGGGCGTGGAGCATCCCTCGGTGGCAGGCGGGGCAGAGGGAGGACGCGGCTTTATCTCGCCGCACCAGCTCCGCACCAGCTCCGCAGAGCGCCCGGTGCGCGCGGGATTCGCGATCCCGTCTCCTCAACGCTTCCGACCGCGGGCCTCGCACATCTGCCTGCCCCGCCCCCCCCACCGCGTCCCCGAGAGTCTCGCTCTTCCCCCCTTCCCCTCGCAACCCGTCCCCCTCCAGCCCCGCGCGGGGTGGCCACACGGCGAGCCTGGCCGCCGAGGACGCGGCTCCTCGCAGCATCCCTGCGCACTCGGGAGGCGGCCCCACGAGGACGCCGGCCGCGGCAACGCACAACCCACCGGAACTTCCCACAGGCGCCAATTCTAAATTCGCCGGACCGGCCGCCGCTGCCAGCGCCGCCTCCGCGCGCCCGGGGGCTCGCTGCCCTCCGTCCGTCCGTCGCAGCCCCCCTCCCTCCCTCAGGGGCCCCCTGCGTCCAGCGCGGCGGGAAAACGCCGCCAGGTGCCTCCCGGCCCCGGGGGGCTCCCGTGGGACCTCCGCGCCCGCACAGCCCCCGCCCCCTTCGGCCAACGCAGAGGCAGCGCGCCCGTCGCCACACTCACCCGCCTGAGCCGGCGCGGCCATTTTGCGCTCACCCCGGGCCGCCCGCCCCCCGGTTCGGCGGCGGCGGCGGCGGCGGCGGCGGCGGCGGCCCGGCCGAGCGGCTACGTCAGCGGTGACGCCGCGCCGCCCCGCCCCCCGCGCCTCGGGAGCGCCCGGGCTGGGCTGCAGCCTCGCTCCACAGCCTCGCTCCACAGCCTCGCTCCACAGCCTCGCTCCACAGCCTCGCTCCACAGCCTCGCTCCACAGCCTCGCTCGGCGGCTGCCCGCGGGGGCGCTGGGAGCCGGGCTTCCCTCCCGAGGCCGGCTTGGCACCTGTCCTCAGCGCCGCGGCCCGGGAGGGCGTTGCCAGCGTTCACCGCGAGTCCGCGAGACGCGGGACAGCCCACGGAGTTTCTGCGACTCAGGCCGCGACGGACTGTTTGGCAAAGACGCGCGCTAGTTCGGTTTTCTTCAAAAAAAAAAAAAAAAAAAAAAGAATCAGCGCAGGTTAACTGGCGTAGAAATTCTTCGACAAAACGTTTCCTTTCTGAGGAGGAACCCAGGTGTGAGCTCAAGGGCATCCCCTTGGACTCAGCCTCCTCAGACAGCTGTCGGGCAAGGAAGGTTCCAGAATGGCACACTTAGTGAGAAATAAACTTAAGGGGCCCGAAGGGACACCCCTGTCCAGAATTAGTTGACTCTGAAGTTGCCGACTGACCTGAAATTGCCAATTTAAGATAATGAGATAGACACCGAAAGGAAGAGCCGGGAGAGAAAAACCTGGAGAAGAGGAAAGCCCAACGTCCAGGTAGATGAAGATGAAGCTGAAAAGTCTGGACTAAAGTCAAACGTACAGGTACACGAAGACTAAGCCGTTAATACTTATCGAGCTGTTACTCTCTGCTCAGCTCTGAGCCGTTTCCGCCTCCGCTACCCTGAGGAGAGTATTGCGAGTGGAAAGCCCCTGATTTCTGAGGTGGGAGCAGCAAGACGGACGCGCGAAGTTAGTAGCACGTCCGTGGAGTGCATTACGTTGCAATATGTAAGGCGAGTTATAAAATTGTGCATGTCTTCTAGTCAACAGCTACTTTGGGGAATTGGGGAATATCTTTCCATAGCACGACCTGGAGAATAAAAACGAGCACACGAAGGTATTCGTAGTATATTATCGGAAACAGAAGTTTGAAAGGAAACGGCTAATTAACATCTGGCATATTAACCTCAAGAATTCTTATGTAGGTCACAAAGCGGCCACAGCGTAATCAATTTATATTTGAAGAAATACCAAACAGGGACGCCTGCGTGGCTCAGCGGTTAAGCGTCTGCCTTGAGCTCAGGGCGTGACCCTGGACACCGGGGAGCGAGTCCTGTATCGGGCTCCCCGCGTGGAGCCTGCTTCTCCCTCTGCCTGTGTGTCTGCCTCACTCTGTGTCTCTCATGAATAAATAAAATCTTAAAAATAAAGGAAAAAAAATACCAATGTACATGATTCAACTGCATAAAATGTAGTTATGCACATAAAGATTATACATAAGGAATGAATTTATAGAGCTTAATATTTCCTTCATTTCCCCCTCATACTTAAGTGCATAATAATTCTTTTAATTCAATTCTGTCCCCTGCACTTTCCTCCCACTCAAAACACATCAACCGCTGTCTTGTAATCTTTCTCATCTCGTTAATTTCTAAAATGTACTAAATGCATTGCGACAGAGTATCTCTTAAGAGGGAGTTTTTCATTCTAAGTGTTTCTGACGTAACAATATCGTTCTTCCTGCATTTCCTAGAAAGCAAAATAGGAGTTCAGGACCCTTGCTCTTCATTTTTAATACGATAAACCCCTTCTGGAAGGTCTTTGGCAAATATTAAAAGTCTGCCACTGCCAATCTAGGGATTTTACTTTTGGGAATACAAAGAATTTTTACCTGAGACTCCAGCAACTTAGAAAGCTATCCATCTCAGTGTTATTTAGGATAGTGAAAATCAGAAATAACCTAACTTGGGCAGCCCGGGTGGCTCAGTAGTTTGGCGCCTGCCGTTGGCCCAGGGCGTGATCCTGGGGACTCGGGATCGAGTCCCATGTCAGGCTCCGTGTGTGGAGCCTGCTTCTCCCTCTGCCTGTGTCTCTATGTCTGTTGTGTGTGTGTCTCTCACGAATGGATAAATAATCTTAAAAAAACGAACTTTCAGCACTATGGGGTAGGTTAAGTATATCTTATAAGATTGACAGAATATTATATAGTCCTCAAAAATCTTATTTTCAGGGGTGCCTGAATGGGAAGACAGGGGCAACCCGGGTGGCTCAACAGTTTAGCGCCTTCTTCCGCCCAGGGCGTGATCCTGGATCAAACCCCACATTGGGAGCCTGCTTCTCCTTCTGCCTGTGTCTCTGTATCTCTCATGAATAAATAAATAAAATCTTAAAAAGAAAAAAAAGGGGGGGGGATCCCTGGGTGGCTCAGCGGTTTAGCGCCACCTTGGGCCCAGGGTGTGATCCTGAAGTCCCAGGATCGAGTCCCACATCGGGCTCCCAGCATGGAGTCTGCTTCTCCCTCTGCCTGCGGCTCTGCCTCTCTATGTCTCCCATGAATAAATAAAAATTTTTTAAAAAATTTTAAAAAGAAATGGGAAGACAACAAAACAAGGGCAAGTTGAGTAAGGCATAGGACTGAATACAAAGCTAGGGAGAGGTACTAGATGGGAAGGATGAGCTGGAGATAAGAAATTTTCTGGAGATTATTGTGTTAATAATTGGAATCCCTGGGTGGCTCAGTGGTTTAGCACCTACCTTCGGCCCAGGGCATGATCCTAGAGTCCAGGGATCGAGTCCCACATCAGGCTGCCTGCATGGAGCCTGCTTCTCCCTCTGCCTGTGTCTCTGCCTCTCTCTGTGTATGTCTTTCATGAATAAATAAAATCTTTTAAAAAAATAATTGTGTTAATGACTAAAGATAAGCAATGAGATTGTAGTTTGGCTTTATATGTATTGTTATTACTATTTATTCAGCTTTGAAAATTTCCTCAGCTATCATTTTATACTAGGCCTTAAGAACCTAGGCCTAAATTTTGGTGTGTCCAGCTTGTTTCCTGACCCCCAGAACCTCTCTACTGCAATCTCATTTTTACATAGCTGTCATACTCATTTTTTTCTCATGCAATTTTCCTACTTGTTTTACACCAATTTTCATGAAATCTAAGCTTACTATAAAACAAAGAAAAAAGAAGTCTTCTTCCCTTCACACGTCATCAAGTCTTCCCCAAACTTACCTATTATCTCCTCAGAATCAGTCTTCCCCTTTATCGGCCTTTGCTAGGTCAGTCTCTTTACGTCTCACACACTTCAGGCACTTCCCACCTTTAAATCAGGGCAGATGTTTATCTCCTAAGTAGAAGGCCCTCCAACTTTCACTCCTGCAAATCATTACAATCAAACTCTTTCAGGGCTGGCCTAAACTCTCACCTCCTGGAAATTGCTTTCCTAGTAACTAGGCTCTCAGAGCCCCATCCCCCACGCCCCAATACCTTATTATGCAGTCAGAACAGCTTTTGTTCTGAGTTCCGCGCCTGGTTCTCTCTTTGCATTGTAACCTCTTAGGGGACAAGGAATGTGCACTTGCTTTGCTTGTGTGTCTCTTTACAGCTCTTAAGAGTATACTGCTGGCCAAAAATATTCTCAAAATGCTTCATGAGTTAAAATTAGATGCTCCCTCACAAAATACGGGATCATGAAATGGTGTATGGGGGTTTCCCTTGTTTCCACAGTTCTCACATTGGAAGAAATGGCAATTTGCCCTTTTTCTAAGGTAAATGGACAGTTTTCTAATGATGAAATTTTAATGACTCCTATACCTCAATTCTCTGGCCATATACAACTTCTGAAGTGGGTAGAACACAAACCTGTTCTTCCTTGGATCCTGAAAATGTGAATGAATTAAAGGAAGACAAAACACTGCAAATTTTGTATAATCTTAGAGCTGCTTTTTAATCTTTGTGCAGATTTTTAGAATTCTGTATTCCAGTCTTTCATGAAGATACGAAATATATTAGGAATCCTAATGGTCAATAAAAGAATTTGAGAGCTTGTTAACTTTGAGGAAACTACTTACAAGAATTTTCAGAGTTTGGGTGCCTGGGTGGCTCAGCGGTTGAGCGTCTGCCTTTAGCTCTGGGTGTGATCCTGGAGACCAGGGGTCAAGTCCCACATCGGGCTCCTTGCATGGAGCCTGCTTCTCCCTCTGCCTGTGTCTCTGTGTCTCTCTTATGAATAAATAAAAATCTTTTTAAAAAAAGAATTCTCAGAGTTTGATAGACTATATGTTCCTTTTTTTTTTTTTTTAAGATTTATTTATTTATTCAGAGAGCGAAAGAGAGGCAGAGACACAGGCAGAGAGAGAAGCAGGCTCCATGCAGGGAGCCCGACGTGGGACTCGATCCCGGGTCTCCAGGATCACACCCCGGGCTGCAGGCAGCGCTAAACCGCTGCGCCACGGGAGCTGCCCAGACTATATGTTCCTATTAATAATTTTAAAGTTATGAAAGAGGGTGTCTGGGTGGCTCAGTCGGTTAAGCGTGGACCTTTGGCTCAGGTCATGATCCGAGGGTCCTGGGATCCAGTCCCATCTCACGTTGGGGAGCCTGCTTCTCCCTCTCCCTCTGCCCCTCGCCCTTGCTAGTAATATCTCTCTTCTCTCTCTCTCTCCCTCTCTTACACACACACACACACACACACATACACACTCACTCTCTCAAATAAGTAAAATCTTTAAATAAAAAAAAAGTTATGGGTGCCTGGGTGACTCAGCGGTTGACTGTCTGCCTTTGGCTCAGGTGGTTATCCTGGGGTCCTGGGATTAAGTTGCAAGTCCTGCATCAGGCTCCCTATGGGGAGCCTGCCTCCCCCTCTGCCTATGTCTCTGCCTCTCTCTCTTTGTCTCTCATGAATAAATAAATAACATCTTTTTTAAAAAGTTATGAAGGATTCATTTAACAAATATTTTTTGAACACGTATATGCTTGGCATCATGCTAGACAGTGAGATGTCCATGACCTTCATTTCAACATTAGGAAGAGATAAAGGATTTAATGGAGAAAATAGGTAAAGAAAATACTAAAGGACTCAGACCTATAGTTTGATTAAGGTGTAGCAACACCCTGCAGTTATTTTTTTAAATAGAGTGACCCAAAGAATCTTAAATTTGAGGCAAATATATAAGAAAAGAGAGAGTAATATTGAAATAGAATGGCAGATGACAAAATATGGTCTTAGTGAATATAGATAGAAGAAAGTGAGGAGAAAGAAATGGCTTTAAAATTAGCCTTTTTAAATTCTCTCTTTTTTTTTAAAGTAAGCTCCATGCCCAATGTGAGGCTTAAACTCACTACCTTGAGATGGAGAGTCGCATGCTCTATGGATAGAGCCAAACAGACACCATTTTTAATTCTAAGAAAGAATGAGCGTGGTGCCAGGTAAGGGAGGCAAATTAAGTTAAGAAGTAGAAGATACCAAAGCTGATTTCATTTTAAAGGGCTGTTAAGTGTTTATTTGGTGGCTTGTGAGGGAAACTTGTACATTGGCAGTGAATTTCCAACATAGACCTACCAGAAACTGAAACTGAGCCCAGGGTTTTGTCATTAGCAGTAGCAAAATTGTGAGGCTAGTCATTTGGGGTCTCCTTTTAGTATCGACTCCATCTCCACCCTACTCAGTTTTCTCAGGGATCCACAGGCTGCTTTGCCCAAGGCTTTATCTCAGATCTGTCAGGGCCTTTCTCTCTTTTCTCCCAGCAAAATGATTCCCATTTTGTTCTAGCACCCTTTATCCCAAACTTCCATTTTCTAAGGAGCCCAGCTATCAGGTAGTAAATTATTTGTGCTTGGAAATGTTTTTGCATTTTTCTCTAAGACTATTTGTAATGGACCTCCTGTAGACACTGATTATGGGATTTCTTTCTTTATTTCTTTCTTTCTTTTTTTTTTGATTATGGGATTTCTAAAATAAGACTTTAAGGGTGCTTGGATGGCTCAGTCAATGGAGTGTTGACTTTTTATTTTATTTTTTTAAGTATATTTAGGTTTTTTTTAAGATTTTATTTATTTATTCATGAGAGGTACAGAGAGAGAGGCAGAGACACAGGCAGAGGGAGAAGCAGGCTCCGTCCAGGATCATGCCTCGGGCCAAAGGCAGGCGCAGAACCGCTGAGCCATCCAGGCGTCCCTGTTTATCTGGTTATAATCACAATGTATGACAGTTTACCTACATATTTTTAGTTCTTTAAATGTGTTGCAAGTTTTACTTCTATCTCCTCTGTAAAATTAAGAAGATAGTTGCTGTCCTTTTTCCTTACAAGGATGTTTTAAATATCAAATCAACTTTTGCATGTGTAAACTCTTCATAAAGTGTAAAAAGAAAAGTAAAATATATTTATCATTATTATTTTTCTCAGGATTATTACTAACCTGTAAAATTTCTTAAGGTCAGGAACTGAGTTTTGTTCGTGTTTATAATCCCTTAAATTGTGTTTTCCTTCTATACTGGAGGATAGTTAACTGGAGGATAAATACTATAGAAGTTAAAAATTAGTATTCTGAGAAACATGTAGAGCCAAGTTTTAGTCTCTGTTTCTCATAGCAAGCAAGGGAAGAATCTGGAAAAGCAGCGAGAGAAAGGAAAAGGATTAGAGTTGGAAATTTTAATTTATAAAACTTTAGTAAACCATGCCAAAAAGAAACTAAAAGTACCTTTCATGAGGGAAAGTAATCTTTCTCTCTCTTTTTTTTAAGATTTTGTTTATTTATTTCTTCATGAAAGACACAGAGAGAGGCAGAGACACAGGCAGAGGGAGAAGCAGGCTCCATGCAGGGAGCCTGATGTGGGACTTGATCATGGGACTCCAGGATCACACCCTGGGCCAAAGGCAGGCGCGAAACAGCTGAGCCACCCAGGGATTCCCTCTTTTTTTTTTTTTTTTTTTTAAAGTTTAAGTATTCTATACCCAATGTGGGGCTCAAATTCATGTCTCTGAGCTCCATAAATCCTTGTTCTTCCAACTGAGCCAGTCAGGCACCCCTCATTAGGGAAAGTAATCTTTCATGAGGAAAGATGATTGAGATACCTAAATTTTGTTTTATACTCTGTACATGTTTTTAAACCCATTTCTTAAAAAAAAAAATAAGGAAAGTATAGGTGGTTAACCATAATTGCTTGTATAATCATGTACATCTTCCCAAACAATTTGGAAATTGAAATCCTTTAGAGTTGCACAAAACCAGAAAGCTGAACATAAAGCAGCAATTAATGTAGTAAAGTACTACATCATATAAAGGAAACTTCATACTGTAGTTTCAGGATCTATGCATGCAATAAAAAGAGCTAACAATTCTGGCATACCTGGCTGGCTCAGTAGGTAGGACATGTGTTTCTTAAGTTTGGAATTGTAAATTTGAGCCCCACGTTGGGTTTAGGGATTACTTAAAAATAAAATCTTAAAAAAAAAAAAAAAAGCTGACAATTCTTCATGTGCAAAGCCAGGATGACCACCCTGCTTTTCTCTGCCATCTTAAGGTTTTTTTTTTTTTTTTTTTTTTAAGAATTTTATTTATTATTTTGAGAGAGAGCACAAGCAGAGGGAGGGGCAGAGGGAGAGGGAGAAGCAGACTCCCCACTGAGCAGGGAGCGCTATGAGGGGCTTGGTCTCAGGACCCTGAGATCATGACCTGAGCCAAAGGCAGACACTTAACCAACTGAGCCACCAGAGTGCCCCTCTTTTTAAGATCTTAAGGTGACTTTCTTTCAGGCCAGAGATCCCCCTTGGTGACAGTCATTGATTCAGCTGTCTATTAGTATCAGTAAGCTTCTCCTTGCTCAGATAACCAGAGATGAATGAAGTTCTAGAAAACCACATTTCCACAGGAGAGTCTTAAAGGGAAAGGAGGTTGTATGTAAGACAGATAACCTCCATCTATTTCATTTTGTCTTTGGTCCTGAAACAAGTGTTTACAGAACTAAGCAGAACAGATGCTTGATAGAGGTTTCTTAATTTTTAAACTAGATATATGTGGCTCCTGATCTTTAGAAAAATAATGAAGGATGAGTCAGTAAGTAGAAAACAAAAGGTGACATAAACGAGATCTTTTTAGCAACAATGAAGTTTTCTTTCATCTATTTGCATGAAAACTCTAAAATGTCTCAGGATTGATCATGAAAGGAAAATGTATAAATTCACCAGCACTTATAAAATTTTTTTTTCATGAAAATGAATAATAGTATTAAAGAGTAACTTAAACATTTTAACTTATTTGCTTATGCTTGTAACATTTTACTGAATTAAGATGAAACTGTTTAATATTATCATCAATCACAAAATTAAGCTGGGCAAAAAGGATTATAATTTTGGCTAGTCTTATTATGAATAATTTTCTCCCTTTTTGTTTAATACTGCTGTACATGTAATGAAGGTTATGGTTATTCCTACAAAAAGTCCTATAAAGTTTGCCTCTGATGTGTTGATGTGATGGGATGCCAGAAAAAAACAAACTTCCTTGGCTCCATTATGAGGGTCAGAAATGCCATCTTCAATTTAAGGCCCCAGGTTAAAATGCAAATCTAGGAGAGGATAATTTGTTCAGCCTCTATCAGTTTTTCTCTTTCCAAGCAAGCTCCACACCCAACATGGGGCCTGAACCCATAACCCCAAGATCAATAGTCACATGCTCCCTGACAGAGTTAGCCAGGTACCCCAACCTCTGATCAGTTTTAATATCTTAATGCAAACTAATGAATTAGATAAATTAATAGTGCTCTGAAGATAATGGAAAATGAGTTTTTAAATTTGGAGGATGATGGGGGAGGGGTGGGGAGAAATGAGAAACACGTATAGATATTATGTTACCTCTGAGAGGTCTGATCAAGAGTGGAATAGCATCAGAGCACTCACTGGGTCTTTGGGGAAATAGAATCTGAATGAACAAAAAACATTTTAAGATGAGTGCTAGTTAGGAAGTCTGACACTTTATCTCTTGAAAATTTGAGAGTTATATCTTCATAATCAACTCTGGGCTTAAGAAAAATAAAAAGAACCCTTTTCAAGTCATTTAACATTTATGTATTTCAATTTCTGTATCTGAAAATAAGAATTACAAAACTGACTCAGCAGATTCACATTGTTGAAGATTATGTGAATGCTGTTGTAAAACATGCAGTATGACATGAATTCAAAGTGAAATTTAAGTGCAAAAGGTGAAGGGGTGCCTGGGTGGCTCAGTGAGTTAAGCATCATGGGATTGAGCCCCTGTTGCTGGGCTCCCTGCTCAGCAGGGAGTCTGCTTCTCCCTCTCTCTCTCTCTCTCTCATATAAATAAATAAAATATTTAAAATAAAAAAGTAGGGCAGCCCGGGTGGCTCAGCGGTTTAGCGCCACCTTCAGCCCAGGGCGTGATCCTGGAGACCCGGGATTGAGTTCCACGTCAGGCTCCCTGCATGGAGCCTGCTTCTCCCTCTGCCTCTCTCTTTCTCTGTGTCTCTCATACATAAATAAAATCTAAAAAAATAAAAAATAATAAAAAATTAAATAAAAAGTATACCTTTTTTAAAAAGGTGGATAAATGATCTTTCTACATACTTTACAAATTTTTTTACAACAGTAAGAATCAGAATTGCACTATTCCTATTAAGCTGCTACTGTGTATAACAGAGATGTAACAATTTTAAAATGATAATAGTTCCCAATAAATCTTAGGTTCCTTGGGATCCCTGGGTGGCGCAGCGGTTTGGCGCCTCCCTTTAGCCCAGGGCGCGATCCTGGAGACCCGGGATCGAATCCCACGTCGGGCTCCCGGTGCATGGAGCCTGCTTCTCCCTCTGCCTGTGTTTCTGCCTCTCTCTCTCTGTGTGACTATCATAAATAAAAATTTTAAAAAATAAATCTTAGGTTCCTATTATCATTATTGAATCATATCCAATCCTATGTGAAGTACTTGGTGGCTAAGCTTTCTTGCTTTCTTCTTCTATTTCTTGTGTTCTCTTACTTTTCACTGGCTCCTGTAGACCTCTGCTTTCAAACATGCAGTTTTCCACATCTTGAAAGAAATTGCCTGACTTATGGTTTCTTGTCTCAACCACTGTATTTCTCTTCTCCCTCATGTCGTCAACAACAAGCTTATATCTGTAGAAATAGTTGCCATGAAACCATATTTCATCACAATCACTACAAATTCATTTTCTGTCAGTCTCCTATTTAGAGATATGGCTTGCTTCCCCTGCCCACTTTACTTAACATTTCTTAATGCATCATCAGTGTTCTCTGTACCATTATAACCTCAATGGTTTTATATATTGTCAACCACTAATAGGACATTTTGTGAGTTAGACCATGGTAACAAGACAGTCTCAGTAATTGTTTTTCTCAATTCTAATATTTATTGTAAATGAGAACTATAACAAAAAGCCTATAAATATAGGTCCTTCTCTGATTTAGAAAAATCATCATGACTCTGATAGTGATTGCTGGAGGCAAACTGTTGAAAACCCCTGGCTTACACCTGCCATTTCCTTTTTTAAAAAAAAGATTTTATCCATTTATTTATTTGAGAGAGAGAGCGAGAGAACATAAGCAAGGGGAGCAGCAGAGGGAGAATTAGGTTCCCCACTGAGCAGGAAGCCCAGTGTGGGGCTTGATCCCAGACCCTAGGATCATGATCCATGCCTAACTGAGCCACCTTAGTCACTTAGAATCAGGCTTTTCACTTTACTGCTTTGAAAATGTTCTAAAGCAAACTTTGCAACAATCCCTTCCTGACAAATTCAAAAGCCATTGATCTTCCTTCACCCTTTGCTAAAGTTGATCACCCTTTCCTTCTTAAAACACATTCCTACTTTTTATTCTAAGACCTGTACATGATCTCCTATGCATTAGGACAGAATGAGAACAGTGAGGGCTGCAGCTCTGGGTACTACTATTCCTGCTTTTGCTTAGTTAGCTTGTATTCACTACTTACTGTACTTACTGTAATTCTCTCAATTGTCCTAAGGAGGTCAGTGTTATCCTCATTTTACAGCTGAGGAGGAAACAGGCTCAACTTGTTCAAATTCTCCCAGAGTGGAATCCACTCTGGGAGGTGTTCAATTTAGCAATAGAGAGGAAAACCCTTTCTTGACTGGATCACAGCATGCTCTGTTCCCTATATTTAGAGTACGTACTTCATTTGTGAAGGGGTACTGTACTTCATTTGTGAAGATGGCATTTTAAGTAGTTTTTTTGCCAAGGCTATTCATCCACAATTTTGTCAAGTGCCCTTTGAACTCAGTTTTGACCAAGATCAGGGAACTCGGGGAGATACCAAGTTGTGATAGGTTACTGATTTTATCCTCCTTTTCAGGTTAACTGGCTCCTGTAGGAATGGAAATGTACCTTTGGATTTATTTAATCTAGGCAATGGTCTAACCACATACACTAAATTGTAAAGTATGGTTATCAGACTTTGATGCATGACAACAAAGATTTTAAATTAAGCTATGTAGTATAATTTGTTCAACTTTTGACTGAGTGGATTTTATTGAAGGCTTTTACATTAGGATTTAGATACATTAGTTACTACATATTTTGTTTTTTCAAGTAAATGCATACTAGTATAAACTAGCTACAAAGGATTTCCTTAATGTTTTTGTTGGCATGTCAGTGTTAACAATAGGGACTTAAGTGTTTTAGATTTCATCTGAAATTAGTGGTTCAAATACAACAATACGTGGTTTTCATGGTCATCAGCTTTGATTAATGTAATATTAAGCCTATGGAGTATATTACACCACTACTTTTGTTTTTCAATTGACAAATTTGAGAAATAATAAAGACTGAGTATTACAAATACACTAAATGTATATATAGTCTTTGATTTTTTCATTTAAGATATTCTTACCTTTTTCAGAGGCATTTGGCTTTCTTCTTTTAGCAGGGTTTGTCACTAAATCTTTTACCTATCTACCAAAATACTTTTAATCATTTGATTAATAAATCTGATGGAGGTAGGAGAGGATTATGAATTATCTCAAAGATATTAATTAAGGACCCCATTTCTGTATAAATAGATTGAGGAAAGGAGGAATTATGCACTAGTTATAAAGCCTTTCATTGCAGAACAATTTATACCTCACAGGATTTTCATATACATTCTCTTTCTTCATACTTCTCATTACATAGGTTAGGAAATTAAGGTATTAACTGAATTGTTTGAAGCTACACAGCATTCATCAGACCTGGGATTAGAAAACAAGTCTTCCTATGAACAGCCATTGTTCTTTACAGTGTGTATACATTATAGGTACCATTTTTCTTTGCAGTGTACTTTATAGATACCATGGAAGTGATTTCTTTTGAGAAATAGTAATTAAAACACCCCCAACCCCTCAACTTGTCTACTTGTGAAAAAAAAAAGTACTTAAGCTTGACTGTCTAAATCAGATGGAATATACTGTGTTAGAATCTCCAAGCAGAATTTGTATAAGTATAATGAGAAAAAATTGGCTTACAGAATTTTACCTACATTTTATCTCCTGTTAGATTCTTGCTTTGCCAAGCTAATTTGATATGTATTCAAGGTGTCCAAATTGATTGAGATGTTGTTCTACATAAGTTATAGAAGCTCTTCTACTATAATTTATTCACTCATAGGTAAACTCATGACCTTGAAGAATGGACAGAAAAATAGGTAAGGAAAGATGGTCTCAAAGAAGAAAACAGAACTGTTTCTGTTAAAAAGTATCTGCTTTCTAAACTACTTATATGGGGATCCCTGGGTGGCTCAGTGGTTGAGCATTGGCCTTTAGCTCCGGGAGTAATCCTGGAGTCCCCGGGATCAAGTCCCACATGGGGGTCCCTGCATGGAGCCTGCTTCTCTCTCTGCCTGTGTCTCTGCCTCTCTCTATGTGTCTCTCATGAATAAATAAATAAAATTTTATTTAAAAAAAAACTACTCATTTTATGAATAGGTGTGGGGATCAACTGGTTCATAATTAAGGCTTTATTCATCTTCCTGATCTGAGTTGTAACCTTACTTACTCCATCTGCATTTTATGTGAAATCTGTTTCTTCTGTCACATTCAGTGATACAGGAAGTGTCCTAATAGGCACTAGCACACAAATGATAAGGATAATAGCTTTGGTATGAATTTTACAGATGGGACAGCTTGAGGATGAAATGACTGATCCAAAATCATACAATGGGATACTTAGCTTCCAGAGTTTATGTTATCAGAAAATTCTCCCTTATGGCAAATAAAAAATTTATTTACTTGTAACATTTACCCCCTTGTCCTATTTCTGCACTCACTGAATGAACTGCTTTCTCCAAGCTCCTACATCCTGCTCGCCCTTTGTTTCCTGAGGAAATATCCCCAAACCAAGCATTTTTAGGATTTTAGATTCTTTTCTCTTTCTCTTTTTTTTAAAAGAAAGATTTTATTTATTTATTTATCTAATTTATTTGAGACACAGAGAGGCAGAGACACAGGCAGAGAGAGAAGCAGGCTCCATGTAGGGAGCCTGACATGGGACTCAATCTGAAGGTGGAGCTAAACCGCTGAGTCACCCAGGCCACCCTCTTTTCTCTTTTCATTGCCCACCTATGCCTACTTGCAAAATACTTAGCATGTCCCTAATACTTTTTGTCCTTCCTTCTACCACCCCCAGTCTCCAATCTCTTCTTTTGATTTTACTCCTTATTTTAGATAATAGAATCATCTAGTCAACCATTTATTTTAGACACCTTAGTATCATCTTTTATCTCCACCCCGCATTATCCATCACATTGAATCCGAGGCCAGATTTTGCTAGCTTTATTATTAAAGTGTCTCTGAGACCCATTTCACTTTCCACTGCCACTGCCTCAGTTCCTATTCTCATCATCCCTTGTCAGAGCTATGATAATTAGCCAGTGTGCTGGTTTCCCTCCTTCTGTTCTCTCTATGCTACCCTATTACGTAGTCAAAAAGTTTATAATTCCATGAGAAAAATGAGATATGCACATAATAAAAAATTAGAGAATGGGACAAGATAGAATTTATAATCCAATGGGTCACTCAGTTTCATGTGAAGTCAAGAAAAGGTAGTTACCATTCTGAAAATTTCTGGAGATGAAAAAAAGAAATTTCTGGAGATGTCTGCCTGGAAATGGTTTAAAGGACAGGTGAGGTTTTTTTGTTTTGTTTTGTTTTTGTTTTTGACAGGTGAGGTTTTGATATGCAGAGAGGAGTTAAAAAAAATGCCCCACTTTTTAATGAATGAATTAGCTAATTCATTAACAATAACAACAATAAAATAACTACCATTTAATTGAACACCTATAGCATGCTAGTTTGCAGGATAGGCATTGATACCTGTCTACTGGCCTTTCTGATCTGGGCTGCAGATAAAGTAACTGAGCTCTGAAATTTTAAATAGTATGCCTAGTATCATAGTTAATTTCAGAACTGGGATTTAAACTCAGATGTGGGGGATCCCTGGGTGGTGTAGCGGTTTGGCGCCAGCCTTTGGCCCAGGGCGCGATCCTGGAGACCTGGGATCAAATCCCACATCGGGCTCCTGGTGCATGGAGCCTGCTTCTCCCTCTGCCTGTGTCTCTGTCTGTCTGTCTGTCTGTCTCTCTCTCTCTCTCTCTCTCTCTCTGTGACTATCATAAAATAAATAAAAATTAAAAAAATTAAAAAAAACTCAGGTGTGTTTGGCTTTAAAGCTCAGGGTTATTTCACTGTTTCACTAAAACTCATTCAGGTATCTCTGACAGTGTGGAAATTAGTACAGACAAGTATTATTATTATTATTATTATTATTATTATTTATTTTTATTATTTATTTTTAGACAAGTGGTATTAAAGGGGATTGCAAGCCCCTCTATCTGATTTTGAGGTTATTTCTATGGCACCATGGGCTTGATTCATTACCTCATCATCTTTAATCAAGGGATATATTATAGACAGGTAAGACATTGTTACTGCCTTCCAGGAATTCTATGGGATGAGGAAGACTGGCAATACAATGTGATCAATGTTATTATAATAATGAGAAAAGATCAGGGACTTGGTTAAGGCTAAAAGACCTGTTGCTTTATAGCCCTGCTTCTGACAGTAACTAGTTGGTTTTTTTTGTTGTTGTTACAGTAGGTTCTATGCCAAACATGGGGTTCAAACTCAGAACCCCAAGATCAAGAGTCATATGCTCTACCCACTGAGTCAGCCAGCTGCTCCCAATAGTAATTGTTTAGGCAAATCATTAAACTAATACAATTTTGGTTTTTTTTCTTCTGTAAAACGAAAGGGTATGACTAAATAAGGGAATTTTTTTCCCTTTTATTTTTATTATTTTTTAAGATTTTATTTATTCATGAGAGAGACAGAGAGAGAGGCAGAGGGAGAAGCAGCCTCCCTGTGGGGAGCCTGATGTGTGGCTTGATTCCAGGACTCTGGGATCATGACCTGAGCCAAAGGCAGATGCTCAACTGACTAAGCCACCCAGGCACTGCTCAAATAAATAAATCTTAAAAAAAGAGAAAATGTTCTAAACTTGCTGTCTTTAATTCTCTTTCCATTATCTTTTAATTTTTAAAAATTTTTAAAAAGATTTATTTATTTTAGAGAGAGAGCATGCAAGTGGGGGGAGGCACAGAGGGAGAGAGAACCCACAAGCAGATTCCCTGCTGAGGGCAGAGCCCTACCCAGACTCCATCCTAGGACTGTGAAACAATGACCTGAGCCAAAACTGAGGTAGCCACTTGACTGACTGAGCCACCCAGGTACTCTGTCTTCCCATAATCTTTTTTTTTTTTTTTAAGATTTTATTTATTTACTCATGAGTATACACACACAGAGAGAGAGAGAGAGAGAGAGGCAGAGACACAGGCAGAGGGAGAAGCAGGCTCCATGCAGGGAGCCTGACGTGGGACTCTATCCCATCTCCAGGATCACACCCCAGGCCAAAGGCAGCGCTAAACCACTGAGCTACCCCGGCTGCTGTCTTCCCATAATCTTTAAAACTTAATTCAGTTAGGCTTTCATCTCTATCATTCCATAAAAGCAGCTCTTGTGGAGCAACCTAGTAGTAGCAACTTCTAAATTGTTATAAACAGAGGTCAATTCTTAGTTTTCATCATTAGGAGTATTAACACAATTGGTCATTTTCTCTTCCTGGAAATATTTCCTTTCTTTTGTGTGCCAAGAATACCACACTTTCCTGGCTTTCTTCCTCTGTCTTTGGTTATTCCTTCTCAAGTTCCTTTGCTGAATCTTTCTTTTTTCTCCACTTTTTAATTATTTTATTAATTTTTATTTTTTAAAGTAATTTATTTTTTAAAATTAATTAATTTTTAAAGTAAACTCTGTCCCCAACATGGGACTTGAACCCAAGACCCTGGGATCAAGAGTTGCATGCTCTGTCAACTGAGACAGCCAGCTGCCCTTCTTTTCTCCACTTTTTATGTTGGAAAGCAACCAGGGCTCAGTTTCTGGTCCTTATCTCTTTATTTTTCTCACTCTGTTAGTGGTTTCATCTATGCTGATGGTTTTAAATACCACCTAAATAATGATACTTCCCAAATTTTATCTTCAATCCAGACTTCTCCCCTTAGTTTCTGACTCATAATATCTGCCTATCCAACATCACTTAGATGTCTAATAGACATCTAAATTTAACATTTACAAATGTCAAATTCTTCAAATCTACTTGTCTTGTTTTCCTTCTTTTAGTAAATAGCACCTCTACCCTTTTTAGTTGCACAGACTGAAAACTTCAGTGTCTTTTTTGACATCCTATATGTTTACCCCTCACACTCCACATCAGAGAATCAATCCCTTTGGCTCTACTTTCAAAACATAATGAGAATCTGTCTCTCTACCTCTGCTGCTGTAACCATGGACCAAGCTGCTGTCTTCTTGTGCCCTGGATTATTTAATAGCATATTCTAACTAGTCTCACTGCTTCTACTCTTGTCCCCCCTGCAGTCTACTCTCATCCTAACAGTCAAGAAGGCTTCCCATTTCACTCAGAATAAAAGCTAAAAAGCTTTTATAAAGACCTCAAGGATCTTTATAAAGGATCTGGCCCCATGCCTTCTCTCTTGTCTTTCCTTATCTCTTATGATTTTCCTCATCACATTGGTCTTTTTGCTGCACATCAAACAGTCCAGTCAAGCTCCTGCTCCTAGACCTCTGGACAGACTGGTCACTCTGATTGCCTACTCTTCTCCAAGATATATTATTTCTATTTTTTAAAAGATTATTCATTTATTTGTTCACGAGCGACACACAGAGAGAGAGAGAGAGAGAGAGGTAGAGAAATAGGCAGAGGGAGAAGCAGGCTCTATGCAGGGAGCCCGATGTGGGACTCGACCCCAGGACCCTGGGATCACGACTGAGCCAAAGGCAGATGCTCAACCGCTGAGCCACCCAAGTACCCATATTCTTTCTAAATTAGGCCTGTCTTGACAATGCTATTTTTTAAAAATATTTTATTTATTTATTCATGACAGACACACACAGAGAGGCAGAGACACAGGCAGTGGGAGAAGCAGGTTCCAGGCAGGGAGCCTGACACAGACTCAATCCCAGGACCCCAGGATCATGCCCTGGGCCGAAGGCAGGCACTAAACCGCTGAGCCACCCAGGGATCCCCGACAATGCTATTTGAAATTATAGCCCTCCTCTAACACTTCCCATTACCCTGATGTATTTATTTTTCCATAGTATTTCATATTTTATAAATTACTGCATCGTTCTAATATCACATTCTAAATAGCTCTGTAATTATTTACTATATGTATTTTTTCTTTTCTTTTTTTAAGATTTAATTTATTTATTCATGAGAGACACACACAGAGAGGCAGAGACACAGGCAGAGGGAGAAGCAGGCTCCATGAAGGGAGCCTGACATGGGACTTGATCCTGGGTCTCCAGGATCAGGCCCTGGGCTGAAGGCGGCGCTAAACCACTGAGCCACCCAGGCTGCCCTATTTTTTTTCTTTTGTTAAGATTTTATTTATTCATGAGAGATGTGGAGAGAGAGAGAGAGAGAGGCAGAAACATAGGCAGAGGGAGAGGCAGGCTCCCCGCAGGGAGCCCGAAGTGGGACTCAATCCCAATCCCGGGATCCTGCCTTGAGCTGAAGGCAGATATTCAGCCGCTGAGCCACTCAGGCGTCCCTTATTATATGTATTGTATATTGTCTCTTTCTTACTGAAATGTAAGGTATATAATCACAGAGATGGAAACTACAGCATAGGAAATATAGTCAATAATATTGTAGTAACATTATATGGTGACGGTGACTACCCTCATTGAGGTGAGCAATGACTAATGTGTAGATTTTTTTTTTTAAGATTTTATTTATTGACAGAGGGCACACAAGCAAGGGGAGCAGCAGGCTTAGGGAGAGGGAGAAGCAAACTCTCCACGGATCAGGGAGCCCCACATGGGGCTTGATCCCAGGACCCTGGGATCCTGACCTGAGCCAAAGGCAAATGCTTAACTGACTGAGCCACTCAGGCATACCTGGGTGCTTTTTTTGTGTTGTTGTTTTTTTTTTTTTTTAGATTTTCTTCTTAAGTAATCTCTATACCATATATGGGGCTCAAACTTACAACCTTGAGATCAAGAGTCGACTGAGGCAGCCAGGCGCCCCTCATGTGTAGAATTGTCAAATCACTATATTGTACACCTAAAACTAAAATAACATTACATGTCAATTATCCTTCAATGACTAAAACAAAAAACCTTGTAAGCTAGATGAGAATAGCAACTTTTAGGTCTTGTTCGCTGCTGGATTTTCAGTACCTCAAACAGTGTTTACACGTTTTAGGCACTCTATACTTGATGGAAGGAAGGAGGGAAGGAAGGAAGGAAGGAAGACGAGAGGGAAGGAGGGAAAGAAGGAATTGAGTGTAAATAACAAAAATGGTATCTGAGCTTCAACTTCCTGTGAACAGTGGTAAGTATCTGAGAGAATGGATATGACAGCTCTTGGGAATCAGGGAGCAATAATCAGATTAAGATATTATTATTATTATTGGTAGTAATTGTCTTATCAGTCTGCCTTGTAACCTTTAGGACTTTCCCTATACATGCCTATACATGATTTTTTAAAAATAATTTTTTTGAATGATTTTATTTATTTATTCATGAGAGACACAGAGAGATAGAGAGACCGAGACATAGGCAGAGGGAGAAGCAGGCTCCATGCAGCAAGCCTGATGTGGGACTCAATCCTGGGACTCCAGGATCACACCCTGAGCCGAAGGCAGATGCATAACCACTGAACTACCCAGGCGTCCCCCTATACATGATTATTGAGTAAAGCTAGATAATTGGTCTTATGAGACTAGTACTTACATTTAGACAGCCTCTTGAGATTAAATTTTCTTCCATACATTCGACTATCAATATCCATTTATATTTCCTTTTAGCTCTTAATACAGCTTTTTGCTCATCCTCCATTATACCCCTACTTCATGTGGAATAGTTGTTTCTGAATATCCTTTGTGTATGTGTGTCCTGCTGGCCATCTTGTGTGTACATGTGTACACACATGAAAGTATGTATACATGCTGTATATGCTATGCTCTCCAATCTGGATCTCTGGGCGAGCATCAATCAGATTGGCTAGAAAGAAGTTGTTTTTATGAGGTTCTAAGACCAGCCAGAAGCTTCAGATGAGCCGGATAATGGGGGTGGTAAGGCAGGGAGCAGGAGGAACCAGAGATGGGCATTGTAGATAGGATGACAGGAATTTTTAAAGAATTTTGCTTTTCTTGTTTTCTGTTTCTTTCAAGAAGCTTGAAAATTGCACAACAATGGCAGCTTGTTCTACCTGAGTTCTTTGTCATTCTCCCTACTATGAGCCACATATAGGAGCCATAATAGAGAGACAGGAAAAGAGCTTAAAAGGTGTCTTTTCCTGGAATATTTTGGAAAATCGAACTTTTATTTTCTTTTTAGCCTTCAGAAGAAAATAGATTATACTATTATCCCAGATTATGAAATTTGGGCTGGGAAATGTTTCACCAAATGATAGGAGTAGTTGTCATATGTAAAACTTTAATCTAAGAACCTCTCTATAATTCTATCAGCCAAAGAGCAGTAGTACTTGATGGCGTCTTAGACTGCCTTGGACTTTCTCTGGTTTGGTTATCTGAAGTATTTTATTGCCAGCCTGTTTTTGTGAAGCTGTGCTTATACTGACTGTGATTAGCTGCCTCCGGGATTGATTTAGCCAGTTTAGCTGATTGAATAGGCATCTTCTCCCTGTCTTCCCACTTCATGTTTTCTTCTGCCAGAAAGTATACTCTCTCAAAGAGGACTACCTTTGCAGACATGTTTTTTAAGTCTTTGTCTCTCTAGAATTCTAATATTCTAGCATAAATCTGAAAGATGTTATGTCAGAGTATTATGAAATGTGAATGTGTCAAAATTCCGAAATGAGGTGTGATCAGAAAAATATTTTTCTTTTTTTTTTTTAGAAAAATATTTTTCAAAAAAAAAAAAGAAAAAGATTTTTCAGGGTATGAATTAGAATAAAATTTCTGTGATTTTGGAATCAAAAGAGATCTTGATTCAAATTCTCTTTTCTTCACCTGCATAATAGGTAATCTCACAGAGTTGTTTTGAGGATTGAATGAGCTAATATGTGTAAAAATAGATATAACCAATTACTTAGACACATGATAAATGGTAGGTGTTTGCTGATGATGGTGATAGTACCTTATTATGGTGATATATTTTATTGCTGAGGCAATAGCTTAGCTACTTAGCAATAGCTATAGTAAGAATGAACTACACAGTTAAAAGTACTAGGTTAGAGGGGTATCTGACTGGCTCAGTCGGTAGAGCATACAACTCTTGGTCTCAGGGTTGCAAGTTATCTCAAGTTTGCAAGTTTGAGTCCCACACTAGGTATAACGATTATTTAAAAATAAAATCCAAAAATAAAAGTACTAGATTCAATGGTAGTAGTTGATAATTTCTACTTCTGATAATCATTGTGCTTTATTATAGAGTGAGGAACAATTTCTGAACTATCCAGTTTAAAGTTATATTGGTCATACTTATTTATTTATTTATTTTAAGTTTATTATTATTATTTTTAGTAATCTCCACACCCAACATGGGGCTTGAACTCATAACCCCAAGATCAAGAGTTGAATGCTCTTCTGACTGATCCAGCCAGAATGCCCATTTGCTGTACATCTAATATGAGGACAAATGGGTAATTATATATATGAAGCTTTATGTACTTTGTAGAGTTATAAAATGTTGAAGGAAATCATGGTGAGAAAAAGCTCCACCTCTAAACATCTCTCTCCACACAGTCCAGGGAAGGAATTCTCCAGAGCCAGGCTGGCATTGAAGAAAAGGAGAGAAAAGAAGTTTTGGTTATGAAAGAAGAGGGTACCTCCCAAGGTGTTCAGGAAAGAGAGAGACATTTGAAAGTCAGAAAATTCACATTCTCTCTCTGTCTCTCATGAATAAATAAATCTTTAAAAAAAGAAAATTCACATTAAGAAGCCAGGGAGGGGCAACTGGCTGCTGGCTGGCTCAGTTGGTAGAGCATGTGGTTCTTTTTTTTTTTTCTTTAAAGATTTTATTTATTTATTCATGAGAGACACACACACACACACAGAGAGAGAGAGAGAGAGAGAGAGAGAGAGGCAGAGACACAGGCAGAGGGAGAAGCAGGCTCCATGCAGGGAGCCCCACATGGGACTTGATTCAGGGTCTCTAGGATCAGGCCCCGGGCTGAAGGCGGCGCCGAACCATTGCACCACCCGGGCTGCCCGAGCATGTGGTTCTTGATCTTGAAGTTTTTTGAGCCCCAAAACAGATGTTGAGGTTACTTAAAAATAAAATCTTAAAAAAAAAAAAAAAAAAAAAAGGAGGAAGAAGCAGCAGCCAGGGATCACAGGGCTATGCCCTTACTAGGTAGGTAGTAAATTCCTGGAGGAAGAGGATAGTGAAGAAGAGGAAAATATAGTTTTTCAAGGTATATATGGGAAGACTTCACCTAGACACTGAAGGAGGTGAAGCTCTAAACCTTAGTTTTTAATCTATTAGACTGTGAACATATGATCCCCAACTATGGAAAAGCATACAAGAAAAAATATTTTGGAAGAAACACACCAAGTGTATTAGCCCTTTCCTTAATTGGTAGGATTATGGGTAATTGATGTTCTTTTAAAGTTTTTTTGTAGTCATTACCATATTTTACAATAAAATGTTTTAAAATTTCATTTAAAAATATTTCAACGGGATCCCTGGGTGGTGCAGCGGTTTGGCGCCTGCCTTTGGCCCAGGGCGTGATCCTGGATACCCGGGATCGAATCCCACATCAGGCTCCTGGTGCATGGAGCCTGCTTCTCCCTCTGCCTGTGTCTCTGCCTCTCTCTCCCTCTCTCTCTGTGACTATCATAAATAAATAAATTAAAAAAAAATTCTTAAAAAAAATAAAAATAAAAATAAAAATATTTCAACAAGTCTGTATTTAAAACCTATCACCCATCCATAGGAAGCTACTGTGTTAATGCTACTATTACTGCATAAGCACTCACTCATATGTCTGGGGACTATGCAAACAGCTTTATAAGTATTTCATTATTTAACCCTCATACTAAGCCTATGAAGTATATATATTGTTAATCCATTTTGGCAATGAAGACACTGGGGTACAGAGATCAAGTAACTTATTTTAGGTCATGTACCTAACAGGTAGTGACATCAGGATTTGAATCCAGGAAGAGGTTATGTGTATATATCCAGAGATTTCTGTGTATATTACCACTATATACAGTGCTTTGATCTATATACACATTGAGACAATTGGCAGCTCTCTGCTTTGGGTTTGCTTTTAGGTATGCCACACACAACATCTATTTAGTAGTTTCTAGCTTATTTTAACTTCAAAAGTCTTCAGATGCTCTGATAACATATTTGTTTTTCTTAGAATTCTTATGAAAAAAGAGTAGTTCATTAGGAAGGTAAACTAGAGAACTGAATTCAAATATATACATAAAAGTTTGTATTTGTTTTTAAGCAAACAATCTGAAATGTGCTACAAAATGATTTTTATGTCATTAATGTAGCTTTTGCTTTTTTATTTTTTTACATTTAAAAATATTTTTAAAAAGATTTATTTTAGGGACCCCTGGGTGACTCAATGGTTGAGCGCCTGCCTTTGGCTCAGGTGTGATCCTGGGGCCTGGGATCGAGTCCTGCATCAGGCTCACTGCAGGGAGCCTCCTTCTCCCTCTGCCTGTGTCTCTGCCTCTCTCTGTGTCTCTCGTGAATAAATACATAAAATTTAAATAAATAAATTTCAAAAAGATTTATTTGCGAGAAAGAGAGAAAGCACACGAGGGGAGGGGTAGAGGGAAAGGGAGAATCCCAAGCAGACTCCCTGAATTCAAGGAGCCTGAATTCAATTGACTGAGCCACCTAGGTGCCCTGTAGCTTTTGCTTTTTTAAAAAAAATGTTTTATTTATTAATTTTTAAAGTTTATTTATTTGTATTAATCTCTACATATAACATGGGGCTTGAACCAGAGATTAAGAGTTGCTCCACCTACTGAGCCAGCTGGGTGCCCATGTAGCTTTTGCTTTTTAAGCCACTGTATCCTAGAGCTGGGTGTTTAGCTACCATTGACTGAGTGTTTTTAGAAATAATTGCAAAGAAGCAGAAAATATGAATGGATATTTTTTCTTCAGTTAGTGCAACCAGTGCAACCACTTAGGAAACATGCTAGTTGGAAAGTAGATCAAGGATGTAGTGTTTTTTTGGGTTTTTGTTTTTCAGTGAGCTCTACACCCAATGTGGAGCTTGAACACACTACCCACAGATCAGGAGTCCCATGTTCTACCGAGTGAGCCATCCAGGTGCCCCATGATGTAGAATATCCTTTTGTAATTCTCTAGCTAAGGGTTTTCAGACCTGATAAAGTCCAGACCAGTGGTTGATCTGGACATTCATGAGTCCCCTCTTCATTTCCCTCCCATCATCTTCCCCAGTCCTAGGATCTTTACTAACAGGGAACTCACACTTTCCAGAAACAGCCCTTCTGTTTTAGGACTTCTGTCAGTAATTTTTCCTGATGTTGAGTAGAAACTAATCTTCTGGTAGCTTCGTATTTGTCCTGCAAATTATTGAAGGAGCAATTTTAATAGATCTGAAACAGGTTTTAGTCTATTTTTGTTGTGTGTGATGGCAGAAGTGAAAGCTCAATATGCTCTAAATCATCATGGATTTATTAAATTACTGTTCCTTATATAATACCTTTGTTTTTCAAAGTGCTTTCTGTATAGTATGTTGTATTTTGTCTTAGTCTGTCATCCAAGAGGGGGCTGGGATAATTCACACACACACACACACACCCCTAATCCTTACAAGGTAGAGTTTATTATTTCCTTTTTACAGATAAGGAAACCGAAATTAAATAACTTCAAAATCACCCAGCCAGAAAATAGCTACATTGGCATCTAGATCTCAGAGTTTGCAAAGGATTAAAGCCTGGACTTTGAATCCTTGGACTTTTCGCTGTAATATGCTGAATGTCTGATCATGTGGAGTATCTTGTGGTAGCAAGAAGATAAGGGACCTGCAAAGGTCACAGAAATGGTTTTGGAGCTGGAATCAGTCTTTCAATCTCTTGGTTTTGTTTCTACTTGCTTATGTAGTCTAATGGATGTTAATTGGCTTGAAGGTACACATTTGGCTCATTTCCCCCCCCCAGAGTGCTTGTAGACAGAGGTGCCTGTTTGATCCTTTGATTTGAAAAGAACCTGTTAGTATCTTTAGGACAGTATGGATGGCAAACTGCTCCAAAATTGGACTATGCCTCTATTTTGAGATAATTCCACTATAGGATTTACAGTTTGATTGCTTTTAAGACATAGTATAAAACCCAGTTCTTTGCATAAGCCTGACCAATTCTGAGGGAGCCCAGTGCTGAGACAAGAGAATATAGTAATTTCCCTGGAGGATTAGGGAGAGTGTGTAGGTACCAGGATACCTAGAACCATCTACAAGTGGACAGGATTTTTGCTAGATATTTTAACAATAAAGTCAAATTTGATAAATGGAATCAGGAGTAATATTCAAAATCAAAGGCCTTTATTTTCTAAAGCACTCTATAGTCCAAACTCCCCAGAGATGGTTTAAGTAAACCTCAAAACCCAAATCTTCTATCCCTAACAGGACAGAAATAAAGCGCAGTTTTCTCAGCTCTCTTTTCTTTCAGGCTCACCTGCTCACACTTCAGAACTTTTTAAATTCTCAGACTTTATACCGATGGCAGACTCCAGCTCCACTCATCCAAAGCTTTCCATTTTGGTCAGTTTACATTCCTATGAGGCAACTGCCATCAGAAGGCTAGGTATTGTGAGCTCACACAGGGCTGTGGGGGAGGGGTGGGCTGGCTTGTGGGGATTCCCCTGTCTAGAAGGGGGTCACTCCACTTCAAACAAATCTGCATCACACTGAGGGTTTCCACCCCTTTTTCTCTGTCAATGATCCCCATTTGTCCCTAGCGCCTGGGGTTTTGGGTCCTGGTGAGCCATTCTCATGTTATCTTCCTTTTGTTTTTAGGCTGAATTCGGACTTAACTGCAATTATCATTGATTCTGTACCTTTTAGTTTGGTGGTGAATGCTGAAGTTTTGCTTGCCTTTCAGTTGCTGTCATTCAAGCCCTTTATAAAGAACAGGGGGTTGAAACATCAATTCCTTGATCTGTTTCTGGCTGGCTGAGAAAAATCTTAGTCTTGGAGAAGGTTTCATTTTTTTTAAAGGATTTATTTATTCATTCATTCATTCATTCATTCATTCATTCATGAGACACAGAGAGAGAGAGAGAGGCAGAGACACAGGCAGAGGGAGAAGCAGGCTCCATGCAGGGAGCCTGATGTGGGACTCGATCCTGGGTCTCCAGGATCAGGCCCTGGGCTGAAGGCATCGCTCAAACCGCTGAGCCACCTGGGCTGCCCTGGAGAAGGTTTCAGAGTCCAAATTTCTCTTTGAATTTTCTTAGGTGACAGGAAAGAGTGGGTGGAAAAAAAAGAGCAGCTCTGCCTGTGTTTTTGAGTCCCTTATCTCTTAAATCTCTCTGAGGATCTCTCTGTCCTCAGAAAAACACACTTGTAGAGGGTAAGAGACCTTCTGATACCCATGGATGTACTGTCTCCAAATTAGGAGCCCTGCCTGCTCTAGTGTCCTACTGGAGTCCTACGGGTTCTGTCTACTATGAAGGGATAGGTGGTGAATGTGGCTTTTCAAAAGCAGTAGACCAATTTCCTCTCAATTTTTCATAATTCCCATTAACACCTTTAGCCTCCTCTGTTTGAAATTCTGGGAACACTCTGCACCATGGCATGAAAAGACATATTAATTCCCAAGTTGCTATCCTAGGTCCTTAGAACTTTTAACATCAACACTGTTATTTTCATAACCTTTCTAGGAGAAATGAAGCTCTGAAATTCCCCATCCATTGCAGGTCGCAATAAAGTGACCTCTAGTGGACTTTCCTGGTAGTTCCCAGGAAATTCTGGAATAAGGAGCTGGTAGAGGTATAGACCGCTGAAATGAGATCAACTGTTCAGCTGCCCTGGTGCCCTGAAATTCAGTTCAGTGTGCGGTAAGCTTCAATGCCAAGGCTGAGACAGGTGAGGGAGGCACTTTTTGATGAAGCATGATACATCACTGGTAAAAGTGGCTGCAACAGTTCTCTGGAACTAACATTTCTCGAGAGAAGGACTGAGGACTGAGATAGGGCTTTCCTTACTTCATGGTGGGGGCCATTCGCAGTGTTGTGTTTTTTTTTTGTTTGTTTGTTTGTTTTGTTTTGTTTTGTTTTTTTAAGATTTTATTTAGGGTAGCCTGGGTGGCCCAGCGGTTTAGCGCCGCCTTCAGCCCAGGGCGTGATCGTGGAGATCGAGGATAGAGTCCCACATCGGGCTCCCTGCATGGAGCCTGCTTCTCCCTCTGCCTGTGTCCAGGATCAGGCCCTGAGCCAAAGGCACATGCTCAACTGCTGAGCCACCCAGGAGTCCCTACAGTGTGGTATTTTTTAAAGACTTTATTTATTCATGAGACACACACACACACAGAGGCAGACAGAGGAGAAGCAGGCTCCATGGAGGGAGCCCAATGCAGGACTTGATCCTGGGACTCCAGGATCGTGCCCTGGGCCGAAGGCAGGCACCAAACTGCTGAACCACCCAGGGATCTCCTTATGTGTGTGTGTGGTTTTATTTTTATTTATTTTTTTTTAAGATTTATTTATTCATTCAGAGATAGAGAGAGAGGCAGAGACACAGGCAGAGGGAGAAGCAGGCCCCATGCAGGAAGCCCTAAGCGGGACTCGATCCCAGGTCTCCAGGATCACACCCCGGGCTGCAGGCGGCACTAAACCGCTGCGCCACCAGGGCTGCCCTGTGTGGTATTTTTGAATGACAGTCTTGTCTACAGAGTCATGGTCATCAAATGTTACAAAAGCAAAGAATCTCTTGTTGCCACTGCCTCATTTGGTCATGATGTCAGTCACTTCAGTTTTCCCATACGGTTCAAAATAAGGCCTCTGGAGTGGTTAGTATTTGGATCTCTCATTACCACACAGTCCATAAGCGTTCCCCATTGCTCAGAATGGCTCCTCAGACTCTCTCATCAGTTGTTGCAAATCTCAAACCTCCACAGAAGAACTTCCACAGCTGTTCATACTCTTTGGGATATTTTGACTTAGACATGACCATGGTGGGAAGGGAGACTTTATTTTATTTATAATTTAAAAAATTTTTTATTTATTTGAGAGAGCAAGAGAGCGCACAAGCAGAGGGAGTGGGATGCTCCCTGCTGAGCAGGGAGCCCAACTCAGAGGCCCCATCTCAGGACCCTGGGATCATGACCTGAGCCCAAAGCAGATGCTTAACCAACTCAGCCAGCCATCCTAGCTCCACCTCCCCCACCCCGCCCCCAGGGGAGACTTTAATGATGCTTACTCAGCAGTGTCCATGGGCAGAAAGCTTTATGTTCTGTTTTGAGTCCTGGGACTTTTTTTGTTGGAAGGGAAAAAAGGAACATTTTATTTATTTTTTAAAGAATTTAAAAAATCTTAATACAGTTCAAATCAGTGGGCCAGGTTCATTTCAGCTCGTTAACTGCTAAACCTGGTGGCAGGGACTGCTTCAGTTTCTATGCCTTTTCTTTGTGATAACCAAGGTATAAAGATATCTGCTGCATGAACTTTACTGGTTCCTTTACCGGCTCTAGGTCATGCTTCTACCCATTGGACCTGCACTGATCTTGGTTACCTGGCTGGCTACTTGGAATTCTTCAGGAACATTTATTTGGACTTACCTTTCAGTAAGTAACCTACTCTTGGATGTTTTAGGGAGAATACCCTGCCCCAGCTCTTATCCATGAAGACACAAATCCTGGCAGCAGCTGGCCCACTCTTATACTGGGAAATAGCTGGTTTGGACATTTGGTTTGGGCCTTTTGTCTAATAATAATCCCTCCTGCCCTTGCCCCCTCTAACCTGGTATTTAGTTTTGTACTTGTGAGCCTTTCTCTCAAGTCACTACCCCCTGGCTTTGGTCCCATGTTTAATGCCTAGGTCTCATCTAACTCTGTAGGACTCAGGTTTCCTTAGTTAGTCCTGACCTTGTTGGGACACTGTTATGATGGGATTTATATCATGCCTCAGGATAAAGTGATTATAGATTAATAATGAGAATGTTTTCTCAAAGGAATAGGAAAATTCAATACCTAATATTCTTTTGATTAGCATTTAAAGATGCTGTTAAAGCAAATTCTATCATGCATTTAAATTCAAATGCCTTTTTCTAAAGTTTAATACAAGAATACAAAGGTGTATTATAAGTACATATACAAAATTCAAAGTGTATTTAATTGTTAGAAAAAAACAAGTTGGGATGCCTGGGTGGCTCAGTGGTTGAGCATCTGCCTTCGGCTCAGGTCATGATCCCGGGATCCGGGATCAAGTCCCACATTGGACTCCCTCTGAGGAGCTTGCTTCTCCCTTTGCCAGTGTCTCTGCTTCTCTCTCTCTCAGTCTGTGTCTCTCATGAATAAATAAATAAATCTTAACAAAAAAAAGAAGAAAACAAGTTATGTATGAATTTCTGGTTGTGCTAAGTTATTATAAACATTTGCCTGCCTGCAGAATTATTATCTCATTTATCTTTCTAGCTGCAGCAAAACCCTTCCAGAGAACCATGTGTACAGCTGTGCCCATTCATGATCTAAACAATAGGACTTGATGATCCCGTTTAGTAAATAACAGCTCATATGGCACTCATAACATGTATGGGCTATAAAGCTGACATCCAAGAGGAATTCAGAGGTTAGTGGGTATGCATGGTTTGATGAAGAACAGCACTTGACAAAACACTTCAAATTCAGTAGTAGTCGAAGAAGGCTATCTGAGAATTAAGTTCAACAGGAGTATAAAAACTGGTTTAGTTTTACCCTTATCGGGTGAATCTAAGGAATAGAATTCCATGTTCTGGCATGAAAGAAATTATTTTTGTAGTAAATAAATCTACCTATAAAGTGAACCGGGACTACTTTTTTTATAAGTGGCAAGATGATTTCTAATTTCCCAACAAAAATGAAAAGGGAAAAAAAAAATAAAGAAGAGAACTTGATGGTTCAGTTGGTGGAACATGTGACTTGATCTCGAGGTTGTGAATTCAAATCCCACGATGGCCATAGAGCTTATATAAAAAAGGAAAGTAAAAGGAAAATGAAGGGCAGCCTGGGTAGCTCAGTGGTTTAGTACCTGCCTTTGATCCAGGGAGTGATCCAGGAGACCTGGGTTCAAGTCCTATGTTGGGTTCCCTCTCTCTTTCTTGCTCTGTCTCTCAAGAGTAAATAAATAAAAAAAAAAAAAACTTAAAAGGAAAATGAAGAAAAGGTCTTTAGAGTGGAATAGCAATATTTTCCCACTTATATTGAAGATTTGAAACTTTTCCCATGGAAGCACTTTACATTAGTGCATTTTGCCATCAGGGGGTGCTCTGGGATAATACTTTTCCACAAAGCAGCTATCTTTTCTGCTTTGCTACCTGAAATAAAAGCAAACATTTACATTTGTTAATTCTATTTTGCATCCAGATTCATTAATCTTCAAAAAGTGTCAGTGTAAATTTAAAAGGTGAAAGGAATATTGAAAATTGTTGAGAGAGAGAGAGAGAGAGAGAGGCAGAGACACAGGCAGAGGGAGAAGCAGACTCCATGCGGGGAGCCTGATGTGGGACTTGATCCCAGGACCCCAGGATCACGCCCTGAGCCAAAGGCAGACACTCAACCATTGAACCACCCAGGTATCCCAATTTTTGTTTTGTTTTGTTTTGTTTTTGTAGCATTGTTTTCACTATGTCTTTGGCCAATGCTGCAAGATGTGCTATAGTTGAAATTGCTTTCTTTCTAAGTTGTATCAGTGTTTCTGTAAGTAATTAATTCTTAAGGCAGAGAGTTAGGGGGACGCCTGGGTGACTCAGTGATTGGGTGTTGCCTTTGGGTCAGGGCATGATCCTGGACTCCGCAGAATCGAATCCCACATCAGCTTCCTGTGGGGAACCTGCTTCTCCCTCTGCCTGTGTCTCTGCCTCTCTTTCTGTGTCTCTCGTGAATAAATAAATCTTTAAAAAAAAAAAAAAATCAGAGAGTTAGGAACCAAGACTTCCACAATAGTTTTACCATCACCCCTGCCACATTTATTGATCAATTCTTAGGTTTTATTCTTGCCTCCCTACATTGGTGGGGTGGAGGTTGAGGCTATGGGGAGGAAACTCAATTCTGTTTTTATGCACTGGAAGAGAGAGTGAGAGGCAATCACAGCATCTATTCCAAGCACAGAATGCTAACTAGTCAAGGTCACCAACAGGACATTTGGAGAGATAGCTACAACATCTGGTGGCCAGAACAGAGGGTCTTCCCTCTTTTGGTCTAAATAACTCATAGGGTTCTACTGCAAAATGTCTGTTGCTGTTGGCTCCTTCCTGCCTGGGTGGCAAATGGCCTTGATATACAGCAGAAGGATAGAGAGAAATGTTACATCTTTGATTATGAAAGATTATATAGTCCTTAAACTCATCTCCTTGGGCAAAAGTAGGTAAGCCTTCTTTAGTCATCTTTATGATCATTTAACTCTCTATATGCAAAAGGGAAATATAGTTGAGGGTTTATATAATATAACTTGGGAGATTTTATTTGAGAATAATGTCTAGACATCAGTCTTTGGTGCATTCTTTATGCACTGCATTAATTTTTTAAAAAAAGATATATTCATATCAATATATTTTGAAAATACATTTTCCTTAAATATGTTTCAGATTCTACTTCCCAAGTTGGTTACCTTTATGGCTTTTCTTTCTAGAGGTGATGCAGAGAAAAGAGGAAAAGAAAGAGTTCTAGGTAAAGAAAAATGTATGCAAGTTTTCCTTCCCACTTAATTTTGATATTTAAAATTATATTTTTCTTGTTCTTTCTACTCATAGAAAAATAGCCCAAGTCTTTCTTAGACTCTTGATTATAATAGAATATCCTAAGGAAAAGATTTTCTTTGGGAGTCTAATATTAGAAACCATAAGACATTATCAAGTGGCCAAGAACTAAAACAGAAAGAAAGAAAATGTTCTCTAAGATTTGTTTTTGTTTTTTGTTTTTCTCGTGACCTTCTCATCTATTAGTTTAAAGGTTTTAAGATTTTTTTTAAGGTTTTAAGATTTAAAGTAAGCCAAAAACTTACTGATAGGCTGATAGTTGTCTCATATATTTTGTGAGCTGATCTAACATCTGAAGGGGGATGTACAGTCACTAGACTGGCTTCTGACCTGCACACACATTTTTTTTTTTTTTATTAATCCTTTGCACAGAACAGATGCTCTGGGTGCAGTTTTAGGCCAGAAGAATGTCCAAAATATGTGGGTGTGAATTTGGCCAAAGGGTTAGTTGAATGTGGAGCACAGATACCAGCCTGGAAACAGGTCACATTTTAATGAAAAATGCACATTCAGCATGGCATTGTGTTTTTCAAAGAGGTGATTCCCAGCCATGGAGAACACAAGGGAGAAACAGGCATTCATGTGGAACTGCTTTAAAACAGAATTCTTGTGTATCCTGGCTGGTGGGGCAGGGCTCACTAGCACCCCTTGGGGAAATGAGATAATGGAATTTTGCTAGGCATAATTGAGTTTTTTTGAGCATCAGTCGTAATTCTTCAAAAAGAAAAAGAAACTTCACAATGAAATAAAGGAAAGACTTCATAATTGTAATTGGCTATGCTAGAAAAAAAACTTTCTGAGAGGGGCAAAGGTGTTGTCCCATTCATATTCTGAGAATGTGACTAGGCAGAGAAACAGAATTTTCCTTGGTTCATTAAAAGAAAAGAATAGTGAAGAAAACAAAGTGACCAAAAAACCCTCTATTTTTACATGTTAAAGAATGAAATATAGGACTCACTTAGATACATGTTTTACTAGAAGTGATTTTAATTCCTCTCAAGAAATGTGTGTGTGTACATATGTATTTTAAACAATTTGAAACGATCGATAAGTAGCTAAGCAACATAACTGAGGTTATTTTTAAGAATGAGAGAAATATAGAAATATTAGACTCAATCACTTGTTTTTCAGAACAAAATGCCTTTTGGTAGTGTTAACAAATAGACATTTAAATTTATGTCAGTATAGTACTTAGTTGTGGATAGCATACAAAAGCAGCAGTGGAAAGTGGTTTCTGAAAAAGCAAATACATTAATGGAGGTATTATATTTGAAGTAAAGAAGGTGATAGTTTATTCTACTTTCTGCTCGTCAATTAGGATGATGAGAGGATATGAAATTAGGACATTAAGGAAGAATGAAAGAATCTTTGTGTTGTTTAGTCTGAAGAAGGCAAGACTAGGAAAGTCAAGAAGAGGAAGAAGAAGGTTGCTTCTGGATGGGTCTTCCAAGTCGAATTGTGTTCAGTGAATGGAAAAAAATAAGGATCAGTCAAATTTTGGTGAGTACCACCATTCTTGGTACCAGCCCCCATGCTGTTCCCTCACCATGTGGGAGACTTACTCTTCGTGATGGCCTTTCTTTCCATGGGCGGGCCTTTAGGCTTCCTTCTGATTAGGAGGCTGTCCTAAAATTAAAAAAAAAAAAAAAAAAAAAAAGTCAAAAGGCAATATAAAAAGAAAAGGCAAGACATATTCTATTCTATAATAGAAGATTTTTACAACCTATAACACCAGTCAAGTACATACTAGTATCCAGAATAAATAACTTCTTAAAAAACAAAATACTCTATATAAAAAAGGATAAAGCCAGTGTCACCATTTCATAATAAGGGATATCTAAATCTTTGGTAAAATATGTGAAAAAAATATTCAATTTCATTTATAATCATGGCTATGGAGATAAGTAGGTTATACTGACCAGATTTTTGAAAATTAGAAAAATTTGGGGTTGGTCAGGATAAGAGCAATAGTAGCTCTCATACATTTCTGGTAGCAGTGTAAGTTGGCACAACCACTTTGGAAATTAGTTTGCATTACCAAGTAAAGTTGAGACACTCATATTCTATGACACAACAATTTCACACCTAGGAATATACTGTGTGCTTATGTTTATCAGAGTTCATGTTTAACAGTGCTTTTTTTTTTTTTTTTTAAAGATTTTATTTATTTATTCATGAGAGACACAGGGAGAGAGAACGGCTGAGACATAGGCAGAAGGAGAAGCAAGCTCCATGCAGGGAGCCCAATGTGGGACTTGATCCCGAGACCCCAGGATCATGGCCTGGGCCAAAGACAGGCGCTCAACCGCTGAGCCACCCAGGCTTCCCTAACAGTGCTTATAATAACAGCACGGTTCATAGTAGCCCCCAAATGGAAACATCATAAATATCTATTAACTGTATAATGGAGGAATAAATTGAAGTATACTTATAAATTGGAAAATTATGCAGAAATGGAAATGAACAAAATACAGCTGTAAACAACAATATGGAGTTATCAGCAACAATGTGGAGTAACAAAAGAGAATACATATAGATGATTCCATATCTATAAAGTTCAAAAATAGACAAAACTAAATTCTTTTATTTAAGGATACACACATGGGTAGTAAAACTAAAGGAAAGCAAAGACATGATCATGATAAGAGTTAAGATAATGATTAGCTCCAGAGGGATGGGAGAATAAAAAGGGGTCCATTCTCCAGAGTTGGCAAGTATTGATGATTTCTGGAAGGAACCAAGGTATATATAGGAAGTTCATTGGGCAGCCGGGTGGCTCAATGGTTTAGTGCCGCCTTCAGCCCAGGGTGTGATCTTGGAGACCTGGGATTGAGTCCCACGTCAGGCTCCCTGCATGGAGCCTGCTTCTCCCTCTGCCTGTGTCTGTGCCTCTCAATCTCTCTCTGTGTCTCTCATGAATAAATAAATAAAATCTTAAAAAGAAAAAAGTTCATGAGTTGAAAAGAAAGTGTGTCTAAGAGAAGAGATATCTATAAGTAAGGCATTCTCTATCAGTTATCAGATCCATATTTTGAAATGTTTTAAAGGATAAATTAATATACAAGCCTAAGTCAGTATGGATTTATTTTTCTGATTCATTTATTACCAGAAATGTAATGAGAATAGAATAGACTACTAGTAAAATTGTAATATAGGCAGAATTTTTTGAGTCAGTGGCCTTCTTTCTCTTTCTGATTATATCTCTTTGCCCAAATCCCATGTCTTATTTCTAAATTATTTAATGAAGATGGATCTCTTGGCTTAAGGGATTAACTCTCCCAAGAATTTGTATTTTAAGAGATTTTTTAGTAGAGTGAAAAGCTTTAAAGACTCTAAATAAAATCCCAATGATGGAATTTAAGCTATTTTCACAAGGTGGTTCACTTGTAAGTTTTTGTGAGTAACAAGCAGCCTCTGCTTATAGATGATCCACTGAAGAAAAGATTACCTTTAGTCTGAATATTGCTTTCTTTTGGAACTGACAAAGACTTCGCTTTGCCTGAAGTTTTTGCCATGTGATTCAGAGATAAAATCTCTACTAATTCCATGGACTGTAAATAGAGATACACATTTTAGCTGCCTCTGTATGAGAGGACTATTCTCATCTTACACAAATGAAATATAACTAAACACTCAAATATGGAGTTTAGAGGTCCTTCATAAAAGAAACTGGAGGGCAGCCCTGGTGGCTCAGCAGTTTACCGCCGCCTTCAGTCCAGGGTGTGATCCTGGAGACCCGGGATGGAGTCTCAGGTCGGGCTCCCTGCATGGAGCCTGCATCTCCCTCTGCCTGTTTCTCTGCCTCTCTCTGTGTGTGTCTCTCATGAATAAATAAATAAAAATCTTAAAAAAAAAAACTGGAATAAAATTATACTCTTGGCTGGGATGGAATGAATTTCTTTGACTTATAAACTATAAATTGTTAAGATCACTAGTTTGGCAAAGTTAGAAAATATATATTATTATGTGGAAATAAGAATAAGTTATTCATTGAATTTAGAGTGTGGTACTTAAATAACTGTAGGATTGGACCATCTCTTGGGATAGAAACAATCATCAGAAAATACTGAATAGCTAACTGATCTACTTGGTAATATGTGGAAGCAGCCAACAGAAGACTTTCAAATAATGTGGACTATATTCTGACTGTTGAATACCCAAAATTCATTTGGTGACAATAACTGCTAAGTCAACTCAAAACTGTGGACAAAAACAGTTGGATCGCGCCCTGGGCCAAAGGCAGGCGCCAAACCGCTGCGCCACCCAGGGATCCCTATTTATTTATTTTAAAAAGATTTATTTATTTATGAGAGAGAGAGAGAGAGAGAAGGAGGCAGAGACCCAGGAGGAGGGAGAAGCAGGCTCCATGCCAGGAGCCCAATGCAGGACTTGATCCCGGGACTCCAGGATCGTGCCCTGGCCTAAAGGCAGGCGCCAAACTGCTGACCCACCCAGGGATCCTCACCTATATTGGTTTAAATGTTAGTGCAACAATATCAAGTGATAAAATACACATTCTCTTGAGAGTCTCATTAGCTTCTTTTCTGAGTGGTTGGGGATATTTGTAATAGATTTCAAAATGATTCTTTGAGCTTCTTGATGTGGATTCATCTTTGTTTTAGGGTAGCAAATCTAGTTGTCACAGTTAATACCTCATCTGTTTCTATTATCTAATTTTTATGGCAATCTCACGAGTACCTAAGGATATATATGTTCATTCATTCTCTGGAACATTTTAAAAGAAAAAAATTGGAGGCAACTAAAAACCCATTACAATGGGATAGTTGTATTATGGTACAAGGATAAGATGAAATACTATCCAGCTGTTAAAATGAATGACCTAGGTTTATACTACAGATATAAAAGTATCCCTACTTCTACTACATTACCTTTTCTTAGCTGGTGCCTCTTTCCTACAATGAGTTGACAGAAGAAGCAAAATTGTAGGCCTGGTTTATAGGTAGTTCTGTGTGATATGTAGGCATCACTTGAAAATAAAAATGGGACATGAAGGACAATGATGAAGGAAAATTCTCTCAGTGGGCAAAATGTTAAGCAGTGTACCTGGTTGTTCATTTTGCTTTGAAGTAAAAACAGCCAGATTAATGATTATATGCTAATTCATGGATTGTGGCCAATGGTTTGGCTGGCTGGTAAGAGACTTGGAAAGAACATAATTAGAAAATTGGTAACAAAGAGATTGAGGAAGAGGTATGTGGATAGATCTTGATGATTGGGTGAAAAATATGAAGATATTTGTGTCATGTGAATGTTCACCAATGTATGTCCTTAGTAGAGGAGGACTTTAATAACCAAATGGATAGGATGACCTGTTTTGTGGATTCCAGTCAGCGTCTTTCCCAAGCCATCCCTGTTATGTGCAATGGGCTCATGAACAAAGTGTCCATGGTGGCAGGGATAGAAATTGTTCACAGGCTCAATAGCATGGACTTCACCATAGCTAACCTGGCTAGGACCACTGCTGAGTCCTTAGTCTGCTCCCCCAATGTAGCATCATTTCCTGGAGTGATCAGCCACCTACCTGCTAACAGGTTGATTATATTGGGCCACTTCCATCATAGAAAGGGCAGCACTTTGTTCTTACTGGAATAGACACTCTGAATCTAGATTTGCCTTCCCTGCATGTAATCCTTCAGTCAAAAGTAGAATACCTTTTCTATTATCATGGTATTTCACACAACACTGCTTTTTTTTTTTTCTTTTCTTTTAACAGCACTGCTTCTGATCAAGGAACTTGCTTCACAGCCAATGAAGTGTGACAGTGGGCCCATGCTCATGGAATTTACTGGTCTTATCGTGTTCCTCACCATTCTGAGGCAGCTGGCTTCATAGAATGCTGGAATGGCCTTTTGAAGACTCAGTTACAGTGTCAGCTAGGTGGCAATATCTTGTAGGGCTAGCACAAGATTCTCTGAGAGGTTCTATATGCTCTATATATTCTGCTGTTCTTCCATAGCCAGGATTCATAGGTCCAGGAATCAAGGGGTGGAAACCAGAGTGGAACCACTCATTTTTACCCCTAGTAAAGTTCTTCTTTCCTGTCCTTATGACCTCATGCACTCCTTGCCTAGAGGTCTTGGTTCCAAATAGAAGAATGCCTTTACTAGAAGACCCAACAATAATTCCACTGAATTGGAAGTTAAGACTGCCATCTGGCCACTTTGGGTTCCCCATGCCTCTAAATGGGCAAAGAATGGAGTTCTGTGCTGGATCAGGTGATTGATCTTGATTACCAAGGGGAAATTGAACTGCTACTTTACAATGAAGGGGAAGAAAGGTATATTGGGCCTTTTTTTCTAATTTAATTTTTCTTTTTTTAGTATTCGCTACAGCCAACATGGGGCTTCAGCTTATAACTCCGAGATCGGGAGTTGCATTTTCTACTGACTGAGCCAGCCAGGCATCCCTGGCTATCTCTTGTTATTACCATGTAGTTAAAGTTAACGGAAAACCACAACAACTCCATTCAGGTAGAAGCAGAGATGACCCAGACCAATTAGGAATGAAGGTTTAAATTACCCCACCTGGTAAAACCCCTTAGGATTGAAGGTTTAAGTTACCCCATCTTAGCTGAGGTGCTTGCTGAGGACAAAGGGAATACAAAATAGAGAGTGGAAGAATAGTTTTATTTATTTATTATGTTTATTTATTTATTTATGTTATGTTTATTTAATACAAAATAGAGAGTGGAAGAATAGTTTTATTTATTTATGTCTATTTATTCATGAGAGACACAGAGACAGAGACACAGGCAGAGGGAGAAGCAGGCTCCATGCAGGAAGCCCGATGTGGGACTCGATCCCGGGTCTCCAGGATCAGGTCCTGGGCTGAAGGCAGATGCTAAACCGCTGAGCTACCCAGGGATCCCAAGAGTGGAAAAATAGTTTTAAATACTAGGTATGACCACATGATCAGTAATAATGAGGTCTATAATTATCATGAGTATTTTTTCTTTATTTTGTTATGAATATGTTTATGTGTATGTATGTGTGTAGCAAGTATCTTTGTTTTCTTCCCTTATCATATTATATAAAACTGACTTTATATCATAATATTTAAGTTATATGATTTTTAAAAAAGATTTATTTATTTATTCATGAGAAAAACAGAGGCAGAGAGAAAAGCAGGCTCCTTGCAGGGAGCCTGATGTGGGATTTCTTCACCGGACCCAGGATCACTCTCTGAGCCAAAGGCAGACACTGAACCGCTGAGCCACCCAGGCATCCCTAAGTTATATGCTATTAAGAAGAGTGAACATCACCCAAGAACTTTGCATCTTCATCTGGGGAAAAGGTTAATGTTTTTTCAGTTGTACAAAAGTTAGTTGTATCATTTTAGGTGGAAGTATAACCATGTTGTTATGGACTGAGTGCTTGTTTCTTCCCTAAACTAGTATGTTGAAACTCTGTGATGGTATTAGGAAATGGGGCCTTTGGGAGGTAATTATGATTAGGTCATGAGGGTGAAGTCCTCATGAATAGTATTAGTGCCCTTATAAGAGTCTTAAGAGACCTTTCTTCCCTGCTCTCTGCCATATGAGGATACAAGAAGTCAGCAGTCTAGAAGGCCTGGCTCACTCAGTAACTAGAGTATATGACTCTTGATCTTGGGCTTGTGAGTTCAAGTCCCACACTGGGTGTAGAGCTTACTTAAAAAAAAAAAAATGTCAGCAACCAGAAGAGGGTTCTTACTAGAAATCAACCATGCTGGCACCTTGTTCTCAGATTTCCAAACATCAGAACTATAAGAAATTTCTGTTGTTTATAAGCCACTCAGTCTATGGTACTTTGGTAAGTGGCCTGAACTAAGACATTATCTTTAAGAAAAAAATTAAAAAAAATTTTTAAAGTAAGCTCTATATCCAACATGGGGCTTGATTTCATGACTCCAAGATCAAGAATCACATGCTCTACCAACTGAGCCAGCCAGGTGCCCCAAAGACACTTGTTATCTTTATTTAGATATTAAGTATGGTTTAAAGAGTGCCAACTTGACAAGAGGTGGTCTTGTGATGATTAATTTTATGTGTCAACTTGGCTAGTCTGTGATGCCCAGATGTTTGGCCAAATACCAATCTTAGATGTTGCTGTGAAGGTGGTTTTTTGATGTGATTAACATTTAAATCAATAGTTTGAGTAAAGCAGATTACTTCCATAATGTCAGTTGCTGAGCAGCACATACCATAAATTCCACTTTTATTAAAAATTCATATTCAAACATATGTACACCTATAATTAAATACTCACGGAAAAAAGTCTGGAAATAATGCACACCAAACCAATAGTGACTACCTCTGGGAAATGGGACAAAAACTGAAGTATGAGGAAAGAGTGTATTTTTCCTTTTTAATTTTATAAAATTTCTGTAATTAAAATTTTCCCAATCAGAATGTATCACTTAGATTTGTCCTTTTTTCCAGAGGAAGATCCTGCTTTTCTTTATTTTGATTTTATTTTGGTTAAGGGATCAGTTATCACCTTCAGTCTGACAAGTTTTGTTTCCCAATATTTACCCACTCTGTATGCTAGAACTAGCTCTGTGCTCTGTCAGAGCATAGCTATCCCATGGCCATCTTTCCTCCAACATGCAGGCTATGGAAGTGTACAGAATAAGACTAAGCATAATATAAATTGCCTGGGATTCCATATTTTATGATAAGTAAATTTAATAACATATTATTAAAGATAGATCTTTTGTGTGAGTGAAAGTAGCCTTTTATTAGTAGTGTATTTGCAGTGTTGCAATTGGGTTTCCCAGGCCACAGACTCTGAGACAGAGATGAGCATGAAGGATGTTTATTAAGCAGAGCCCTTGGGATCAAAACTTGTCAAAACATGGGGAAGGATGCAGAGGGATAAGTCCAGCTGTGATATGCACCAACCACAATCCCAGCCTACCCCACAAACAGCTCTGAAGCTAGACTGGCCCTTCAGAGTTGTCCTAAGTTGGCCCTAGATGGCCAAGACTTTGTACTCTTGCAACAGTCAGTCATTGGATGTGGGCCACCCTGGAAGGGGCGTAGTTTCCGACAAAGATGCTCTCTGCTTCTCAGGCAATCCTGGAAGGGGCTGGCTGATAGCTGATAGCTGATTGAGACAATTTCTGAAAGGTGTTAATGCAGGGTAGGGCTATCTGCCAACAGTTCTCCTAGCAGCTGGAGTAGCAAGTCCTTCAATGATGAGGGATCTGGGTGGCACATCACAATGTCTGTCTCATTCACCCTTCTTATTCTTTGAATCAACTTCTTAAAATTGCTCATGCATCTCTTTTTTTTAAAGTATATAATATGAATCAGTATGATAATTCAATGAGATAATTCATGTGGAACACTTACAGTGCTTATTAAGTGCTGTCATTATTATCATTATCAATACTATTATTAATATTATTCTCACCTAGTAAAGAGCAATCTTGAAAAAACATGGTATTATTTTTATTTTCTAAGTTTCATTTTTATTAAGCGTGAAGAAGTAGAAAAGAATATTATAACCTTTCTGTTGTGTATTCATTCTATCAAGTTGATCCTGAAAAAGTTTCAAAGTTAATGAGTGCTAGTCCTTTTCACATGATAAAGGGAATTCTATTCTTCCCTTTTGCTTTTAAAAGATATAATTTGCCTGTCATAAGGAACTCTTTTGCTTGGTTTATTAAGGGAAAAACCAGTTCCAGATTTTAAATTCATTCCCTTGATAAATGTAATCCCATCGTAAATCATAACAATAAGTGAAAAGCTGGCTTCTGCTCTAGAAAAAAGTAGTCATATGAGACTATTGTTTTAATGCTGTTGACATTTGGTTTTGAACATTTGATTTCTGTGCTAGTGAAAAATAACTGTTAACAGAAAAAGAAAAAGAGGCTAACATGTACTGACCACTCTAAGTATCTCATTTGTATTAGCTCTCTTAGTATTATATCAGTCTTATGAGGTAGATACTGTTACTGCTTCTCTTTCATAGATCTTGAAATTGAGGTTCCGAGGGGGTAAGTTAAGGTAAAATGTCTAGTTAAATGGCAGAACAGGAATTAGAACCCAGGTTAATTGGACTACAAGATTTGTATTTCTGGCTATTCCACTTTACTGACACGAAGGACTGACTTGAGTCCATTTCTTTCAACTAATCGGTCATTGGGCAGCTCGGGTGGCTCAGCAGTTTAGTGCCTGCCTTCAGCCCAGGGCGTGATCCTGGAGCCCCGGGATCGGGTCCCATGTCGGGCTCCCTGCCTGGAGCCTGCTTCTCCCTCTGCCTGTGTCTCTGCCCCCTCCTTCTGACGAATAAATAAAGTCTTTAAAAACTTTTTTTTTTAATTAATCAATCATTTATTGAAAGAATACTATGAACCCAGCACAGCGCAGCTTGGGGAGAATAAAAAATTATAAAAGCCCTCTCCGTGTGTTTACAATCTAGCTGAGGGATTTCTAGGTAATTAAGGGGCGTGTTTCCTAAACCTTAATTATTCATTTACCATTTTTCTTTGTTGTCATGTGTACCATATGAAGTATTATTTTTCCTTCCCTGAACTCTCTTACCTCCTAAACCTGAACGTTCAAATTTCTCAAGGTTATAAAAAAAAAAAAGTAAAAAAAAAAAAAAAAAAGACTCAGGGATCCCTGGGTGGCGCAGCGGTTTAGCGCCGCCTTTGGCCCAGGGCGCGATCCTGGAGACCCGGGATTGAATCCCACGTCGGGCTCCCGGTGCATGGAGCCTGCTTCTCCCTCTGCCTGTGTCTCTGCCTCTCTCTCTCTCTCTCTCTTTGTGACTATCATACATAAATAAATAAAAATTAAAAAAAAATACTTTGGTCAGTACAATAAGAAACTGAAGGAAAAGAAAAAGAAGCTGAAGAATGTTATTATATTCCACTATTGCACATGCTTCTCAGTAATTTAATATTTCTTCCATTGTTTTATTATTTTCGTCTTTTTAAAAATCATGGTTGAGAATAATTAGTTGGTAATGATGAACTTATTCCAAGGTTGATGAAATAGCAGAATATTTCAAGATATATGAAAAATAAGATCAACTAATATCCCATAATTTATCTTTGATTTTTAAAGGGTCAAATGGATCCATATGGCAATTGCAAAATAGAATGTGAGGTAGCTACTATTTATCCCCATTTTACAGATCAAAACCTTAGTGTTTACATTGTTAAGAAACTTGCAGTGAGTCCAACTCACTATTTTATCTCCCAAGGTCAGTGGTCCTCTTGTTTTGTTTTTTAAAGATTTATTTACTTATTTGAGAGAGAGAGAGAGAGAGAGAGAGAGCAGGGAGGGGCAGAGGGAGAGGGAGAGAGAGAAACCTTAGCAGACTCTGTGTTGAGCATGGAGCCCCACACGTGCTCGACCGCATGACCCAGAGACTGTGAGACCATGACCCGAGCTGAAATGAAGAGTTGGATACTCAACTGAAATTTTTATTTCTAATTTTTCTAATCCATCATATATTCTGGGAAATTCTTTAGCCTGAATCTTATATGATCAATTTAAATAGATATCCTCTTTTCCTGTTCTGGGAGCATAGAGATTGGTGGTAAATGTTGATATACTGCTTTGAAATTCATTATCAAGTCACACTACAGTCTTCTTTTCTTCAGGCTATATAACTTTCTTTTCTAAAAGTTTTCATAAGTTCTGTTTTCCTATCTTCCACTCCTAATTACTGTTCCCCTCTGACTTATCTCTAAAAATTTCAGGTTTCTTTTAAATTGTGAAGCTGAGATTTGACCAGGGTCCTTATAATAGGATCATTATTTTACTATTTATGTCTGTTTTCCCTTATTTTTTTCTCTTCTTTTTCGGCCATACAAAGCAATCATCTCTCTCTCTTCCCCTTTGCTTTATTTTATGGGCTTATTAGCATCAATTTTTCCTCTAATAGTAGCATATAGTTAACTTTGTACAAGTCACATCTCCTCTGTGGTAAGCTGAACCATGCCTCCTATTTTCGTGCACCTGTGTGATGTTCTGTTGGATCTGGACTGGCCACACTTTAACCAATAGAATTCAGAGGAAGTGACACTGTGCTTGTTCCAGGCTTAAGCCTTAAGAAGACTTAGCATTCTGGGGATAGCCAACTGCTGTGTAATATGTTTACCCTGAGACTGCCATCTGTGAGCAGTTGTCTTCCACATGGCCTCTCCATGAGTCCAGCGTAGCCACATGGAGAGGCCATGGGGAGGAGAACCAGACTCTAGCCAACAGCCCCAGCTGATCTTTTAACCGACAGTTACACCAACTTGCCAGCCTGTGAGTAAGGCCATCTTGGAAGTTGATTCTCTAGTCATAGTTGCGCCACCCCAGCTGACACCATGTGGAACAGTAACAAACCTTGCCCAAATTACAGAATTGTGAGCAAATAAGCAATTTTAAGGCACTAGTTTTTTGGGGGGTAATTTGTTAAGTAGAGACAATTGAAATATCTTCTCTGGGCAAGACCTATTTTTTGTTTGTTTGTTTATAAATCTGTGAATTAATTTGAACAAGATACTTTCTACATACTCTAAACTCTCTATTAGAGTGTGATATACCTTGTTCCACTGCTCCTCAACTTCTGCCTACAGCCTATGTTGCTCCTATGGATTTTTATTTGATGCTAATTTGTGACTAGTCTTGTTGAAGTTTTTTTCTTAGATCCAAGTCTCTAATTTAGAGTCATTGGAAATACTTATTTTGTCCTCCACTGTGCTAATACTGCTCTCAGCTTGGTGGCATGTCATTTGATGAGCTTGCCTTCTACTTCATCATTTCCTTCAGCAATCTCACAGCTGCATTCTCACAGCTGGACTGGCTGATTCACTATCTTTTTTTGGCCCTCCAAAAATCCTACTGGCATAGTTTCTAGGATTCAGAAACTTGCCTTTCTCACCATTTTGCTGTTTCTGGCTCAAGCATACCCTAAATGGATCACTTTTCTAAGATATCACATGCCCATTCCTGTGAATTTCTTGTGAATAATAGTGCTATTAGAAAGCTGATGAGAAAAATACTATTCTTTTTTGGTGGAATCTTGGCTCAGAATATTTCTAAAGCAATCATTATCAATTAATTATGCCTCAAGACTTCTGTGATAGGGATATGAAACCAGTAATTTTTTCATATCACTTTGAATTCATGTCTTAGAATATTATAGCACATTTGATCTCCTTGAGCTGAATTCATTCCAGAAGGCACATGTTTCTTAGTAAATATTGTCCAGTCATTTTTGAAGGATATTTAAGCTTGGAGGATATGAAAGTAATTGATTCTCAGCATTTTAAAAACTACTTTCAATTTTAGCCACTGCTGGCCATCTGTTTATTCACTTCAGAAAGAGTTCCAAACATAGCCTAGAGTCATCATGAGTAATCTTAACAGACTCACTGGAGCATAGGCTATAACCCCAGTCTTCCCAGGATTTCAACGTGCTTTAGAAAAGAACTGCTGCCATATTAGGGCCCATTTATCCTGTCTCACACATGATATACTCAGAATAGGAGTTATCTGAGATAACAGCAAAATAGAAGAGTTGATCTGTGGAACATGTAGCCGGTAAGGTTAGCATAACACAAATACATTCTCATGATGCAAGGTAACTAGTTCTAGGACAGAAGACCAATGCCACTGGTTGGTTCCCCTTGCCACCAACCTTCTCAAACTTGGTAGAACACAAATTGTTACAGGCACCTGTATATGGGCCTAAAAACGTTCTGGGGCAATATGATTTATGTATGTTATACTTTCTTACTATACCAGCCATTAAACATATTTTTTCAATCCAGCATCTCTTCTTTATAGGAACTACCTCTTCTCTACTTCCTGTGATTCTGATGGGCTACATTTCCTAGGGCCTCATTCATTTGGCCATAATGGAGAAGTTGCTAGATTAGAATACAGCATGGAGCCACACATGGAAATCTTCTCAAACCTCATGGGGGCTGTCTTATATTAGGAGAAAACTAACAAATAGGAGTAGGGTGGGGACACGGAGAAAATAAAAGTCACCAGTGTTGGTCTGGCTTCAGGATACAGCTGTATTTGAACTTTTCAGACAAGCTGCTCATTTGTTTTTTGGTTTAAACTCATTTAAATTGTCCAGGGAGCCTGTATCTCCTCCTGCCTATGTCTCTGCCTCTTTCTGTGTCTCTAATGAATAAATAAAATCTTTTAAAAAAATGAAGATGCCTGATGGCTCAGTGGTTGAGCATCTGCCTTCAGGTCAGGTTATGATCCCGGGGTCCTGAGACTGAGTTCTGCATTGGGTTCCCTGCAGGGAGCCTGCTTCTCTCTCTGCCTCTCTCTCTCTCTCTCTCTCACTCTGTCTCTCATGAATAAATGAATAAAATCTTTTTTTTAAAAAAGCTATTTTTATGGTTACATATATTTTCCTTAAAGAATAGGTTGCTATTATTTATAACTCTTTTTTTTTTTTAAAGATGTTATTTATTTATTCATGAGAAACAGAGAGACAGAGAGGTAGAGACACAGGCAGAGGGAGAAACAGGCTCCGTGCAGGGAGCCTGACGTGGGACTCGATCCCATGTCTCCAGGATCATGCCCTGGGCCGAAGGCAGCGCTAAACCACTGAGCCACCCAAGCTGCCCTAAAAATAGCTTTCTTATCCAGCAATCCCACTTCTGGATATATACCCTAAGGAGTTGAAACCATTATCTTGAAAAGATGTCTATACTCCTGTGTTCTTTGCAGCATTATTCACAATAGCCAAGGTATGGAAACAACATTAATATCCATCAGCAAATGAATGGATCAAGAAAGTTGTACATACATATTTTTGTACATATATACATATTTGTGTGTATGTATATACACACTGGAATATTATTCAGCCTTAAAAAGAAGGAAATCCTGTCATTTGCAACAATATAAGTGAACCTGAGGGTATTATGCTAAGTAAAATAAGCCAGACAGAAAAAGACAAATATTGTCTGGTATCACTTACATGTGGATTCTAAAAATATATGTATATCAAACTCATAGTAACAGCGAGTAGAATAGTGGTTACCAGAGGCTAGAGGCTGGGAAATGGGGAGATATTGATCAAAGGGTACAAATTCAGTTATAAATAATATATATTACAGTTATAAATAATATATATTTTTTTCAAAGTTAAACACATCCAGATTTATTTACACAATCCTTATAAAGAAATTTAAGTTTGATTTCCATTTTGTGGGATTTTACTGTGGGATCTGGCTTTGCTGTGTAACTGACATGGGTCACAGAAACTTGATCATCCACCCCACATGCAACATTCTGTCCCAAGGGAACAGAAGACTTGGGTTTTTAGCGCACATGCAGTAATGATGTTAATACTGCTTTACATGTTAGGAGGAACGTGTGAGGTGGTGTAATATATATAATAAATATATAATTTCAGTTATAAAATGGGTGAGTTCTGGAGACCTGATGTACAGCATGGTGATTATAGCTAATAATAATGTACTGTGTACTTGAAATTTGTGGAGAGCAGATTTTACTACATACACATATACATCACAACTATAGGTGGTAATGGATACGTTAATTAGCTTGGTTTTGAACATCATTTCATATTCATAATGTATACTTATAACAAAACATCATGTTGTACACTTAAATATATACAATTTTATCAACAAATGAATGAATGAATAAGATAGAGACATGGTTTAAACTGAAAATCACTAATCAGAGTGAACACACAAAATTCAAGTCCGTAATGTGGGAAGGGAAGTAGTAGAAGGAAGGAGGAGACAGTCTTAAACTTGGAAAATCTTGAAGGATTATTCTAGTTTTCTTTGTAAGGATAAAAACATGTAATTTCAAACATGGCAGCTAGAGATGCATTAAAAACAAGTTTACTGATCTGTGCTTTGAAGTGTCCTTTTCGCTGTTCCTGACACACCCATCAGAAAATAGCTCATGCTCAGTGCATTCATCACATCATCAGCACATCTTAAAATCAATATCATCTATCTTTACAGGCATTCTTAAGGAGGTACGTTGGTTAATGTTCCTTAATTCCATTGATTTCTCTGGGTCCTGTATTCCTAGTATTTCAGGCTAAAGTGAATCTACAATTATATTCCTTGGGCTAAAGCCTCTCAGTGGGTGCCAGTGTCTCTTCAAGATAGTGATTTTTATTTCCTTTGGATATATACCCAGAAGTGAGATTGCTGGCTCTCCTAGGGTAGTTCTATTTTTCATTTTTTTTCAGTAACCTCTAAATTGTTTTCCATAATGGTGGCACCAATTTATATACACATCAAGAGTGCACAAAGGTTCTCTTTTCTCCATATCCTTGCCAACATTTGTTATATTTTGACTTTTTGATAATGGCTATTCTAACAGGTATGAGGTAATATCTCATTGTGGTTTTGATTTGCATTTTCCTGATGATCTGTTAGCCATTTGTGTGTCTTCTTTGGAAAAATGTCTATTCAGATATGTCCCTATTTTATATTTTAAGGTACCTTAAACACATTTTGAAAGCACAACAAATACATACACATGCACACTAGATAAGGCTGGAGACAAAATAGGAGGAAATTTTAATGGATATACATGCATTGCATTTGAACTCTTAACCTATAAAAAATCAACAGGCACATCCGAGAACCTAGCAAAAATGTTCCTTTTGACTATATTAACCAAATATTATTGAACATCTGTGTACAAGGAATCATGCCAAATATTGAGAACCAAAAGATGAAAACAATTTGAATCTTTGCTCCTAAGGAATCTAGCTAGTAAGGGAGACAGACTTGATTTCTCAGACAAGCAAAATTAATACTTATTCCATTAGGCTCACATTGCACCTATCTCTATTGTAGTACATACTATAATCATTTCTTTGGAGATACATGCCCTGTTTTAGAATGGAAATTCTACAATGGGCCAATTGACTGTCTTACTTTTATATTCTCAGTGCCTAATACTATCCTTGGTATGGTAGGTATTTAATAAAAACTTGATTTTGACATAATTCATGGAATATGTAACAGACTTTAAAAATGAGGAAGTGTGTTAGTTTACATAAGAGAATCTCCATTGGCAAAGTAGGTCCAGTGGTTTCAGTAGGTCATCAAGAATCAGAGGTTCTTCATATTGCTCTGTTCTATTTTATTTTAGCTTTATTTTTTCAAAAGATTTATTTATTTATTTGAGAGGAAGAGAGAGCACACACCAGTAGGAATGGGGAGGTGGGGGAGGGAAAGGCAAAGGGCGAGAGACTCTGGAGCAGACTCCAAGTTGAGTGCAGAGCCTGACATAGGGCTTGATCTCATAACCCTGTGATCATAACCTGGGCTGAAACCAAGAGTTGGACACTTAACTGACTGAGCTACACAGACTCCTCTGCTCTGTTCTCTTTTAATCCTAGGTAGTTTTCTCTTATGGTTAGAGGATGGCTGCTGGAGGGATTAGACTGTTTACTAAGTTGGCATGTGATGGGGGCAGGGGGAACTCCTGATCTTCTTAGGAGAGATGAAAAGCTTTCCCTAAAGCATCGAGAAAACCTTTTCTCATATTTCATTGATTAGAATTGGATCACATATTATTCCCACTCATAAGAAGGGTGGGATTCCCTTTAGACAGGGTTTCTTAATTTTGGCACTATTGGCATTTTGTAGGGAATAATTATTGTGAAAGGCTATCCTGTGCATTGTGGGATGGTTAGTTGCATCCCTGGTTTTCTACCCTAGCAGCACCATCCCACCAGTTATGACAACCGAAATGTCTCTAGACATTGCAGATATCCCCTGGGAGGCAAAAGCACCCTGACTGGAAACCATTGCTTTAGATAATTTAGAATTATTCCCAAAGCTGAGAGTGAATCAGGTTGTGTAATGTAGATGGGGATATATATCCTTGAACCCATCAGGGTTCTGTCAGGAAGGTAATGGATTTGGTTAGGTAGCTAACAATGTCCACACTGTGTGTTGAACATAAGGCATAACAGGTTCCGTATGCAATTAAAAATTTTAGTTTTCCTTCATATTAAATGTCTTGAAAACAAATTTTCACAGTTCAGTATAATTCGAAGTGAAAAAATGAGCTTATGTTGAGGGATTGGATCTTTTTTTAAAAAAAGATTTTACTTATCTATTTGAGAGAGAGAGAAGGTGTGTGTGAGTTAGTGAGAGAGAGTATGAGTAGGAAGGGGAGGGAGAAGCAGGCTCCCCATGTGTAGGGAGCCTGACATGGGGCTTGATCCCTGAACCCTGGGATAATGAATTGAGCCAAAGATGCTTAACCAACTGAGCCAGCCAAGTGCGAGGGATTGGTTCTTGTCTCTTAGCAGTTTCTTACAAAGCAAAACTGAATCAGGCCACTTTAAGTTGGAAATTATAGAAATACAGTCCAAATTGCTTATACAAAAAATAGAATTCACTAGCTCATGATAATAATCATAGCCAAATTTTATCAAGTGCTTTCCCACTTGTAACAGGAATTGTTCAAATGTTTCCCAAATGTTAATAAATCTAATTCTTATAATAATTCTATGAAATCTTTACTATTATTTCCAAGAAGAAACTAAGTCATAGGAAAACTAAGTAACTAGTAATCAACCACTAAATGGTCACACTTTGTAAATGCTACTGGAGCCTGAGGAGGAATTGATTAATTCTGATCTGGATATGAGAAGAACTCATAGACAATGGGAATTTTTACTTTGCTTGGAGGGAAGAGTAAAATTTTTATATTAATGCCATATCATTGTATTGAAGGTGAGGGATAGAGAGGAGAAAATGTTTCCTCTTTCTGGGTAATGCTTGTTTAGGGCTGGACTCTGGCAAAAACTCTGTGGATCCTAAAAGGTAGAGCTTCACTCAACTTATAAGCCCCCAGCCATTTCCCCCAGGGGTGCACTCACAGCTCTGTTGTGGCTGGTTCAGGATGGATTCTGATATTAGCTGCAAAGTATTTGGAGCCATCACTCTGAGTTTCAACTCTTCTTGGTAAGCTTGGCTCACTAGACTAATTCTTTCTACCTGTCTTCTAATGGGTCTCTTAAGAGCCATCCTAGAATTTGACCTCGATCAGAGTAAGGGTCATCACATACAGCCTTGCAGTTTGTGCACTATACAACTCCAGGAGCACCACTAAAAGAAATCTCTTAAATGTCTGCGAGAAGACATAAACCTATGATTTTATAACCCCTAATACAGCCCATGGGGCCTCCAAGCTCACACCAGTAGGAAACAGGCTGGGAAAATTTTCAATCTCCAGGAAGAACATAGTCTCCAATACTCACTTCAGATGTGGCTACAGAAGATAATGGGCGTGAAAGAAACTCCCAGATAGCAGAATCAGGGCTGAGCAGGTGAGCCAACTAAGGGACTTACTTTCTGTCAGGGTAGGGAATCTTTTTTTTTTTTTTTTTTTTAAGATTTTATTTATTCATTCATGAGAGACAGAGAGAGAGAGGCAGAGACACAGGCAGAGGGAGAAGCAGGCTCCAAGCAGAGAGCCCGATGTGGGACTTGATCCTGGGTCTCCAGGATCACTCCCTGGGCCAAAGGCAGGCGCCAAACCACTGAGCCACCCAGGGATCCCAAGGGCAGGGAATCTTTGCAGTTTCTGCTTATTAGGATTTGACAGTTGCTATGGGCCAGTGACTACTACATATTTCCCATTCTTCCCTTTTCTGACCTGGAGTTTTTATTGTGGTTATCATGTCTTTGCCACACCACTGCATATTAGATGTCTTAGTTTATGAGTTGGTGTTCCAACCACATCCAAACTTGATGGAGAGGACTGCCTAACTCAGAGACCTTGGACTGCAAAGTGGGAGTAGTAATTGGCTTGTATTGGTTCCCTTGGGATGTATTGGTTCCCTTGGGAAAGAGGTATGTATTGGTTCCCTTGGGAAAGGATGTATTGGTTCCCTTGGGAAAGAGGTAAATGTGTTCTTACATATCAGAAGGGTATATATTAATACTTGGCAGCCAGAGAGGTGGTTTGTAAAAAAAAAAAGTGCCTACTAATTGGCCTTTGATACCCATTCCCTAAATCTTCTTTTTAGGAATAGAGCCTCTAGATTTTAGTTGGATACATGGTTATCAGGCTAGAAAAATTTTCCAGCTGTACATAGGTGGGCCCTAGAACTATGTCCTGCCTGATGAATGGGATGTGAAAGGAGATAATCTGTGCCTTAGGAAGATATCTTTACTTTGCTTTTTATTCTTTCACACAAGCTGCAATGTAGTAGTAAATTATTTGAATTGTGGTTGGGAGCTTCATATAGTAACTTTTTTTTTTTTGCAGGGTTGGCAAATTTTCTTAAAGGGCCTGATAGGAAATACTTTGACTTACAGTCTTACCTGCCATAGAGTCTCTATCATAACTACTCAGATCTGCCATCATAGTTCAAAAGCAGATAGACAATTGAGCATGGTTACGTTCCAAAAATTTTTATTTACAAAAGCAGGTGTCTAGCCTACCAACTATAATTTCTCCATCACTAATCTAATAGAACAATAAGATAGGTGAGGGCAGCCCGGGTGTCTCAGCAGTTTAGCGCTGCCTTCGGCCCAGGGTGTGATCCTGGAGACCCCGGATTGAGTTCCATGTCAGGCTCCCTAGAGGGAGCCTGCTTCTCCCTCTGCCTGTGTCTCTGCCTTTCTCTCTCTCTCTCTCTCTCTCTCTCTCTCTCTCTCTCTGTGTGTGTGTGTGTGTGTGTGTGTGTGTCTCATGAATAAATAAATAAAATCTAAAAAAAAAAAAAAAAACCAATAGGTGAAATCTAGGTCCCTGGTGACCTCATGGAAGAAAGCCACCCTACATTCCTTCTTATCTATTAGCTCAGACTTTTATGTGGAAAAAGAAGTCTTCATTCTTATTTGAATCCCTGTTATGTTGGATTCTGTTAAGGTGTTCAAACCATTATCTTTTTTTTTATTTAAAGATTTTATTTATTAATCTGAGAGAGAGAGATGGAAAAAGCAGAAGTGGGGTGAGAGGCAGGCAGAGGGAGAGGAGAAGCAGACTTCCTGCTGAGCTGGGAACCTGACATGGGGCTTGATCCCAGGACTCCAAGAGCATGACCTGAGCCAAAGGCAGCTTAACCATCTGAGACACCCAGGCAACCCTCAAACCAATGTTTTTTAAAAAATTTATTTATTCATGAGATACACAGAGAAACTGAGAGGCAGAGACATAGGCAGAGGAGGGAGAAGCAGGCTCCTCACAGGGAGCCTGATGTGGGACTCTATCCTGGATCCTGGGATCACACCCTGAGTCAAAAGCAGACACTCAACTGCTGAGCCACCCAGATATCCCTCAAACCAATATCTTAATGTAAGTGTATCTTATTGTAAGAATTCCCTAAATACTTACAATTATTATACATTGGAAGCATTGTTACTTTATTTTAATCACACAATCTATTTCTAGAAAGAGAAGTGATGATTGGGAAAATAACTTTCTCAAAATCCCATGGCAAGTCTGTGATGGTATGGAGAAATGCTCCCATTTCCCTTGACTCTGAAGATGTCAGTTAAAAGTGGCAACTTAAAAAAAAAAAAAAAAGTGGCAACTTAAGTATCTGTATATAAGTAAAAGAATGCTTATGTTTTTTATTTTTAACCTGAAATCATTATGGAGGTAGTTAGATGTCAAATGACCTCTGAGCCACTTATTTATTAGTAAGTATATAATGAACAACATTTCATTAAATGCACATTAGTTGCAGGCTCCTACCTGTAATTCTGGTTAAACATAAATATTAAATATCCTAAAGGCAGTATCCTTGGGCAGCCCCGGTGGCTCAGCGATTTAGCACTGCCTGCAGCCCAGGGTGTGATCCTGGAGACCGGGGATCAAGTCCCACGTCGGGTTCCCTGCATGGAGCCTGCTTCTTCCTCTGCCTGTGTCTCTGCCTCTCTCTCTCTCTCCTCTCTGTGTATTCTCATGAATAAATAAATAAAATTAAAAAAAAAAAAAAGGCAGTAAGCTTGTAAAGGAAATTCCAGTATGTTGCCTAAGATATTCACATTTTACTCATCATTCAAGGCATTATATGTATTATTATCAACTTCCCTATAAGTATCAACTTCCCATATCATTTCATAATATGAAAGGAAAGGGCTGACAGCCCACTGTTTTTTGAAGAACAAGATAATCAAAACAAAATGGTCATTTTAAAAAGAAAATTGAAAAAAAAAAAAAAAAGAAAATTGAAAAAAAATAAATAAAAAGAAAATTGCTAAGTGAAGCAGGCAGTTGGAGCAGTTGGATGGAATGGTTTATAATTATTTTTGAGAAGTTTGCGTTAATTGTTCATATTAAAAAGTACATCTTCAAAGTATTCTTTTTTTGTTTTGCATTTTCCCTTTAGTGAAAGCATCTGTATGCACTCTATGTTCTTTGTAGTAAATACATTCATTCATTTGCTTAATTTCATCTTTTGGTGTTCATTTTTTTAAGTGCAAAGTGATGCATATATTGCCAGCTTGGAGTTTTGCAGTGGTAGGTGTGGTTGTATAGCAAATGTCATGTTTCTTATTTGTGTGTTATTTTCTAAACATATTCAAGGCAGCGCCCCCTGAGACAGCTGTGACAATAATGCCCCACCATGACAACAGAGGAACAGTGCCAAAGCTCAGCAAAACAAAATTTACTTGGCAGAGGAGATAGAATAGAGGCTTTTCATAGTCCTTTGGAAATGCTAATAAGGTCTCAACCTTGAATCATGTTTGCTTTTTATCTGGGAAACCCTTTCCAGTTATGATACCATCTGTATAAGTAGAAGGAAGAGATTCCAAGTTGGAATTATATACAGTAGCAGATTTAGGAGAAGAGCTAGTCCAAAATCCAGGTATTTCCTTTTTACCTGGGAGAACAGTGCATTTGGGGACATTTTAAAGCCCACAGTCAACTTCTTTGGGTCCTTAAACTTAAGACAATCTGGAGCTTGGCAGGCATCACCACCAAGGGTGGTGGTGTGTTAAAGTGCATGAAATACATTTGCAATGTGTAAACAGTTGACTCAGAGCTCAAATTTTGTTCTCATGAATAGCTCTTTTAAGTTTCCCTGCCTTTTTGTCCTTTGTTGCATAGTGAGAAAAAAAGATATTATTATGTGATAGCTCAATTTAAAGACCCCCACTAAATGAGCTACACTCAGCCTTCACTTGCACACCCTCCCTCCAATATCTGGCACTAATCTTTTAAATAACTTGTCAGAGGAATACTGTTCTGTGGATGTATTAAAACTGCTCATGCCATTATGTCCAAACAACACATGAAGGCTTAAAGCTGGGTTGCTGGGTGGAAGCTCTCCCCTCCCTTTCTCTGTCTCATCTTCATTGGAATAATTAAAAGGATGGTGCTTTTCTTCTGTGATTTATCTGTGTTTTTAATGGCATAAATCCCAAGAAGAGATGAGCCATTACGAATACCAAAAGTCAACACTTTATTATTTTAGTTTTTAAGGTTATATTTATTTATTCATGAGAGATACAGAGAGAGAGGCCGAGACACAGGCAGAGGGAGAAGCAGGCTCCATGCAGGAAGCCCCATGTGGGACTCCCGAGACTCCAGGATCCTGCCCTGGGCGAAGGCAGGCGTTAAATTGCTGAGCCACCCCGGGGAACCCCAAGTCAACACTTTAAAACATGTTTGAAAATTTCCATTTCTTCTTTGCTGTTTCTGAAAAACTTAGAAACTTGAGGAGTCACATATAAGTGGTAACTTTCCTTTTGATCATTTTTAGAGTTACTAACTTGTAGCCCAAAGAATTATATAAGCCGACACTGTTTAATATAAAGACAGATATTACAGGATCGTGAGAAACTTGAGTTTTATCATTACATAGCAAAGGCCGCCTATTTGCTATGATTTACTGTCTTAAAATTTCTATTTTCTGGGCAACCGAGGTGGCTCAGCGTTTAGCGCCGCCTTCAGCCCAGGGTGCGATCCTGGAGACCCGGGATTGGGTCCCACGTTGGGCTCCCTGCATGGGGCCTGCTTCTCCCTCTGCCTGGTCTCTGCCTCTCCTCTCTCTCTCTCTCTCTCTCTCTCTCATGAATAAATAAATAAAATCTTTAAAAAAAATTCTCTTTTCCTATAGAAGAAATAATATTATTATTAGCTGGCTCCTTTGAATATTTACTGTAACTCTTTAGTACTAGATGTCAGAGAATATTTTTCTCTTTATAATTTTCACATATACCCAAATACTAAGAAAATTAGATGGAATGAAAACAACATAGGAATATTATGTTCATGTAAGTGAACATGGCTTAAATAAATGTAGTAATATGAATAATAATATAAATATACACTGAGTAGTCTCTGTAATAAAATGTTGGAAGTTCTGTTTACATGGATTTTCAAATTAAAGTGATTTAGAAAAAAAAAGGAAAAAGAAAAAAAATAAAGTGATTTAGGACCAAAGCATATTTCATGATAAAATCATTTTTCAGTAATGTGTGTATCTGTATATAAATAAAAGAATGCTTATTGTAGAAAATGTGGAAAGTTTTTACCTGAAATTTTATCAGAGATGATTACAAATATTTTTTATATACCTTTCCAGTCTTTTTAAAGAAATTGACACAAGCATTTTCTCTTCACAAAATTGATATCTTCAAAGTCTGTATAAATCCAACACTGTTTACTATTTGCTTTTCCTTTCACCATATGATATTTCCTACATTTAATTCCTAAAATATTACTTGGTAATATGATTTTTTAAAAAGATTTATTTATTTATTTGAGAGAAAGAGAAGGAGAAAGCATGATCAGGTGGGAGGGGCAGAGGGAAAGGAAGAAGACTCCTGGCTGAGCAGGGAGGTGGTGCTCCCTCCCAGGACCTGGAGATCAGGACCTGAGTGAAAGGCAGGCACCTTAGCACTGACTGAGCCACCCAGGCGCCCCTGGTAACATGATTTTAAGCTTAATCTAATGAACATAGCACAGTTTAATAAAATTACTACTGTTGGACACTTAGATTGGCCTCAATTTTTCCTTTTTATAGGAACATCAAGAACAATAGCATTGAATATAAATTTTCAGATATATCTTATTTCCTTAGGATAAATTTGTAAATATAAGATTAATGAGTTCAGGGCAGCCCAGTGGCTCAGCGGTTTAGCGCTGCCTTCAGCCCAGGGTGTGATTCTGGAGACCTGGGATCGAGTCCCACATCGGGCTCCCTGCATGGAGCCTGCTTCTCCCTCTGCCTGTGTCTCTGCCTCTCTGTCTCTCTCTGTGTCTCTCATGAATAAATAAATAAAATCTTTAAAAAGAAGATTAATGAGTTCAAAATTATAGTCACCTCAATTTTAATGGATGAAATAATGACAAAACTTGTCATTTCCAAGACTAGTTCATTTCAGCTTCTACGTGTGAGAAATTAATTCTCTAACAAAATAGTTTTGTTTTTTAAGATGGGAAATGTATTTTTGGCTTGTTCAACAAATGAAACTTTATCAGTGTCATGTGTTTGTCACTTTATAAGCCTTGTGAATATATTTGGAGAACAGATTGGCATGGGGTCTTCTCCTGCTGCCATTGCTTCATTCATAGCTATCCACTTGCAGCTATAGACTTGATATTGTCACTCATATCTTTTTTAAAAAATATTTTATTTATTTATTCACGAGAGAGAGAGAGAAGCAGAGACACAGGCAGAGGGAGAAGCAGGCTCTATGCAGGGAGCCTGATGTGGAACTCCATCACGGGTCTCCAGGATCATGCCCTGGGCCGAAGGCGGGGCTAAACCACTGAGCCACCCAGGGATCTCTGTTGTGCCCAAGATTGCGAATCCGAGAAACCACCAAGGAGCCGACACCGACACCTACACCAATGCAAGCGCATGAGGGTTTATTAGCAAGCTCGAGCTTGGGTCTAAGTATACCCGACACAGTGGAGCAGGGACTTGGACCCCGAAGTGGGTTACAGCTGGGTTTTTTTATAGGCTGGTCTAGGGGATTTTCAGAAGGGGTGGAGGAATTTCTCAAGTTCTGTTTACATTCTGATATGGGGCTTAAGGGCATTGAGCTCTGTTCTCATTCTAATATGGGACTTTCTACCAGGGGCGTGGGCTCTGTTGTCTTTCTGATTTGAGATTCTCTGCCGAGGGCAATTCTGAGCTCTCTTGTCTTTCTGATATGGGATTCCCTGCAGTTTTTCCCATAAAGTTCAGCTCCTATTCACAGGGACCTAAGATGGCTGTACTTGTGCTAATGCTAAACTTTAGTGGGATGGCCTTAATTTTTCCCCCCGGCCTCCACAATCCCCCATATCACTCAGAGGTTTAGAGGTTAGAGAAAGAGACAAAACTCGTGACCAAAGACAGATTAGGAATTAATGCCAAGTCAGATAAGAAAGTAAAGGGTGATAATTGAGGTTGGTCAGAGTGGGTCTGAGAAACAGTAGATACTTTAATCTATTTTAATGAATGCTAATCAGCTGGTTTAGTGAAAATCTTCTCTTGATATCCCAAAACACAATGGCTTATGCAAACATTTGATAAGCCATTCTCAAGTGTGGATGCAGTGGGTTATTAAGACATGACCCTGGGAAGAGATTGCATGATTGTATTCTCCCTCAATCATGTACAGTGTGTGCGCACACACACATGCACATGCATGCACACGAACCCAAAAACGTAGCTGTGTGAATTAAATTAATTATTAAAAGCATTTATTTTAGGGGCACAAGGATGGTTCAGTCTGTTAAGCATCTGCTTTTGGCTCCGGTCATGATCCAAGGGTCCTGGGATGGAGCCCCACATCCCCCCTGCTCAGCAGGGAGTCTGCTTCTCTCTCTCCCTCTGCCCTTCCCCTCACTCATGCTCACTTGCTCTCGCTCTCAACAAAGTAAATAAAATCTTTCAAAAAAACATTTATTTTTGGAAGTGGTAATATTTTGAGCATAAATGTAACCCAAAGATAGTGGATAAGAAATAATTAAAGGCATTCTGCATTGAGCCTGGCCAGATGGTTGAAAAGCTATTTTGTGCTTACATTGCTACTTTGGGAATGGAGATCTTTCTTTTAAGGGATAGAAGACCAGTCCACCTGAGAAAGTTGTCCATTATTACCTAGGACAGTCTTCATAGTAGGAAAAAAATGCCTTGGAAACTATCCTTTTCCATCTAAAAGCCAAAGAGTAGGCCTAAGTAATTTCTCCTCTCAGAGATCAGAAGGATAATTGAAATCTTATGAGTCAGAGTTTATCAGAAAGATAAGCCCATGGAGGGCGAGGCGATAATATTAGAACCAAACAGGTATAATCACTGTTATCACTGACCCTGTGGTCCTTTGGCCAGGGCTTGGGTCTCTTAGTACAGTGGTTTCCACCCTATCACAACTAGGGTGTTAACATGATCTAAGTTGGAATTTTGGGGAGTGGGGCTTGAGATTCTATCTTTTAAAAAGGTTTTTCAACTCAGGCAGGTTAGGAGCTGCTTTCTTGGGGCTTTATAACTCTTAAATTGTGAGATTGCTAACTCTGGTCCTCAGACCTTCTGAGAGTTTCTTTTTTTTTTTTTTTTTTATTTTTATTTATTTATGATAGGAACACAGTGAGAGAGAGAGGCAGAGACACAGGCAGAGGAAGAAGCAGGCTCCATGCACCGGGAGCCCGACGTGGGATTCGATCCCGGATCTCCAGGATCGCGCCCTGGGCCAAAGGCAGGCGCCAAACCGCTGCGCCACCCAGGGATCCCTTTCTGAGAGTTTCTTAAAGTGATAGTTTCCATAGTGGGATATCATAAGAAAATATTAGAAATATTTGTATACTGACATTTAAAAAATCTTATTTAAAAATGTTCTACTTTAGGGCATCTGGGTAGCCCATTTGGTTAGCCATCAGGTCTTGATCTCAGCGTCCTGAGGCCCAGTGTGGAGCCTACTTAAAAAAAAAAATAAAAAAGAGTTCTACTTCTTCATGTTTTGTGAAATACATAATATATGAGTACATATTATATAATCTATAAATAAATACTTGTATGATGGGACTTCTCACAATGTTTTGCTGATAAGGTTGAGTAGTCAAAACAAAATTTGGAAACCACTGCCTTAGAATGCTGGGAAAATTAAAACAGCCTTAAGAGGCAAGTATCCAGAAAACAATGTTTGGCCTTCAGAAGTAGATATAATGGACAATACATTCCTAGAGTCACTGGTATCTTAGAAAATGACCAGTTCAGGCAGAACAAGGTTAAGATTCCAGGAAAAGGAGAAAATGGATAGGAATTGGGGTTCTGGCCACTGATAAAGATTGAGAAGCAGTATGACATAATCAAAAAAGAATAGGCTTAGGAGTCAGCAGATCTGACCTAAAGTTTGAGTGCTGCGACATCACAGCTGTGTGGCCCCATCTCTCAGTCCCTTTCCCCATCTGTAAAACAGGGATAGAAATACTTAACTGGCAGGAATGCTTTGAGGATTAAATGAGATTTTGTGTTTAACAGAGTTCAGCACATAGTAGGTGCATTATAAAATGACAGGTGTTGTTATTAAGAGCTATAGTTGGGATTTATACCACTTATAGAGATAGTATAAGGCAGCAGTTGATAGTTTGGGCTCTGAAGTCAATTGGCCTGAGTTGGAATCCTGGCATTGCCACCCACTAACTGTGTTATATTGGGCCAGCTCATGGCAATAACAACAACAACAACAACAACAACAACATCAACAACACCTATCTCTTGGGGTTATTGTGAGGTTTTAAAGAGATTATATGGGTAGAGAACATAGTATGATGACTGAATAATAATATATGCTTAATTAATATTAGCTACTATCATCATCATGGTCATCATTATCATCATTATCGTCATCATGACCAGGTTTTTTTTTTTTTTTTTTAAGTGAGAAGGTACATGATAATTAAACAATTGTAACCCTGTAGTTATAACCCTGTTATTAATAACTAAGTAAAATGGCCAGTAAATCTGCTGGTATGGTTTATATAACAGTGATATGCGTTTGTCTTAGGTGTTTGTCTACACTAAAATTATCAGTGGGGCTTATGAAGAATACAGCTGAGTCCCACTTTCGATTTCCTGAATCAGAATTTTTATGATGGATCCCTGGCAGCTGTATTTTCCACAGGATACATGAGTGATCCTGATACACAGGAAAATTTGAGAACCACTGATTATAGTGTTCTATTCTCAATAGTCTTAGTTCTTCTCAATTACTTCAGTTTTCCTCAAACCACAAGGATATGCCTCCATGATCCAATTGACCATCTGATTATTACTTGGTGCCTAGCAAATAGTACTCTGGATTTTTTTGATTAGGCCACTCGTTGGGAGTTTTAAAATGCTTGCCTTTCATCTGGATGCTACATTTTGCTTTTTATTTTCACTAAACCACCATATTAGTTTACTGTTCAAGATAAAATATTCTTAATTGGGACTGAAAGAGAATTTAGGGATTAACTAAATGCAATCTCCAAACTTTTAAGAGGCTAGTTAATACCAAAATCTGCCTTAAAATTAATTTTCTTGATTTCTGGTTTTGTGGTCTTTTTGTTACCACATGCTGCTTCCTATATTTTGACTTGATTTTGCACTGAAAAAAAAAAAAAACAACAACGTGTTCACCTTTTGGAACTCTATTTCTTTAAAGTCACTAAAAGCATCATTTAAAAACATTCTTTCTCCTACATCTTTGGAAATATGAAAGGACTAGTACTTTCAAAGTGAGAAGAGTACTCCTAAAGAAAAACTAATATGAAGTTTTCTTTTATTAATTGTTCTCAATTTAAAGCTTCATTGTTAAGTGAAAATAATGGAAAATTACTTCCCATTATCACTCAAGTCAGTTAAAAGTGATCAATATGCTACAATACATACTGAAATGTGCTAATGCTTTCAAGTACTGTGTCACAGAAAATTTTTGACTTATTTTCATTTATCTACTTGGAGTAACTCTCATCTAACTGTGGAAGACAAAGCTAACCCAGTATCAATGACCCATCAATTGTCTTTAAGTTCTGTTGTTATTGTCTCATAATATGATCTTTCTCCTTTATAAACTTATGAAATAACTTAAGCATATAGGAAGTGTAGAAAATAATAGGACAAATAACATACCTACTACCCAGCTTTAAGAAGTCTTAGCATCTTACCACATTTTTTTCAGATCTTTTTGTTTCTTTCTTTTGGAATAAGAGTACCAAAAAGTAAGATATAGTTGAAATACCTGTGTACCCCTTAACTGCCCCTTTCCTGTGATAACCAGTATCTTGAATTTGGTGTTTAATATTCCCATGCCTGGTTTTTTGTTTTTATTTTTGCTTGTTTTTTTTTTGTTATGCCTCTTTTTATTATATGTATACATATATCTATAAACAATATAGCATATATAGTATATATATATAAACAATATAGTATATTGTGTAGTATGTAGTATATTGTGTAGGATATAGTATATTGTGTAGGATATATGCTATATATATATATTGTGTACAATATAGTGTATATATCTATCTAAACAATAGGTAGGATTGTTTGCATGATTTTAAACTTTATATAAATGGCATTCTGTACCTATAGTCTGTAGATTACTTTGCTTTTTTGTTTAGCATAAAAGGTTTAGGAGGCAAGAAGGCAGAGGACTAGGGGACACTAATTTTGTCTGTTCTCCGGAATTCAGCTAGATAGCTATCAAATCATTATAAACACGTGCGAACTCAGTTGGAGATCTAAGAAAATAATTCTTGCAATTCTGCAAATAGAAAAGCAACCACTTTTTGCAAGGTAGGAGATGCAGAGAAGTGAATCCAAGGCAATATATTGAAAGATAAACCTTGGGTGGGGCCTCAGTAAGACAGGTAGCCGAAAGGGATATAAGCAGTGGAGTGCAGAATCGGAGCTTTTATAGGTTTGCTTCAGAGAGGGATGTCCCTTCCTGAAAGGCACTCAGGTGGCCAAGCAGGGTGGAATCCAAGGTGGGACAGCATGGTCTCAGGATCCCCAGGGTCAAGAAAAGAATGAGGGTGCCTGAGTGCCGCAGAGTTCGCAGGCATCGGAGCGGGAAAGCCAGCTGCAATCAGCGAGTGCAGGAGTGGGCTCTCAGCTGGGGGTGCCACAGAGCATGACCTGGGGCACAGTGTGGGTTCAGCAAGTGGCGGAGCCCCACGGAGATCCCCCCCCCCCCCCCCCCCCCCCCCCCCGGAGAAGTGTGTGTTCTGCCGCCAGAGTCTGTGAAGTTTGGAGACTCCAAACAGGATAAGATACCTGAGATAAGCCACAGTCACAGGCTGGGTGAACGCAGAGTGTGGATGGGAACTAGGCAGACAAAAGTGATTGATTGCTTTTCTGTGATGGCTTATTGGAGAGTGGGGGGTGTGAACTTCCCTTTCCAGGGCGGAGATGGGGCGCTGCCACTTCCATTTTCATCCCCCAAAGTGGTACGGAAAGTCTTTAGGGGACAAAAGCCACATACAGCAATCTGGAGGGGCTGACACTGAACCCAGCCCCAGGCAAAGATACCTGAGAATCAGGACAATGAGCGTCTGCCTTCGGCTCAGGTCATGATCCCGGAGTCCTGGGATCGAGTCCCACCTCGGCCTCCCTGCGGGGAGCCTGCCTCTCCCTCTGCCTATGTCTGTGTCTCTGCCTCTCTCTGTGTCTCTCACGAAGAAATAAATAAAATCTTTAAAAAACCCACTCACCCCCACCTCTTTGAAAACAAAACAAAACAAAAAAAAACTTGAGAATCAGCACAACAGGCCCCACCCCCAGAAGATACAGCTAATACCAAGTTTACCAATCATACAGAACTGCAAAACTCCAGCGCTAGGGGAAAAAAGTATATAGAATTAATGTTATTTTTTTCATGATTCTGTAGTCTTTCAGTTTAAAATTATTTTTCCTTTTCAGCTAATTTCTGATTTTATCAACTTTAAAAAAAGATTTTATTAATTTGAGAGAGAATGAGAGAGAGAGAGAGAGAGAGAGAGAGAGCAAGCATGAGTGGGGGCAGGGGCAGGAAGAAGGCTCCCCATTGGCTCCATCCCAGGACCTTGAGATCATGATCTGAACTAAAGACAGCTGCTTAACTGAGGTACCCTTATCAACTCTTTTTTTACGTCTTTAAATAAACATTTTTTTACGTTTACATTATATATATATATTTCATTTTTGGCTTTCTTTCATTGTATTCAATTTTATTTCTGTATATATGTGTGTGTGTGTGTGTGTGTGTGTGTGTGTGTGTGTGTATGTTTTTTTTTTTCTTTACAATTTTGGGATCTAGTTTCTTATAACAAACAGATCAAAATGTACCCAGGATCTAGTTTATTGTTCTGTTCTTCCGTTCTGTTCACCTGTTTGATTTTATTCTTTTTCTTTTTAAGATTTTATTTATTTATTCATGAGAGACACAGAGAGAGAGGCAGTGACACAGGCAGAGGGGAGAAGCAGGCTCCCCACAGGGAGCCCGATGTGGGACTCAATCCCAGGACCCGAGGATCAAGACCTGAGCCGAAGGCAGATGCTCAACCACTGAACCGCCCAGACGTCCCTCCAGCTAGGGTCTCATTCAAAATAGAAAGAGAGATAAAAAGCTTCCAGGATAGGGCAGCCCAGGTGGCTCAGCGGTGTAGCACCACCGTGACGCGCTCACGGCATGATCCTGGAGACTCGGGATGGAGTCTCACATCAGGCTCCCTGCATGGGGCCCGCTTCTCCCTCTGCCTGTGTCTCTGCCTCTCTTTCTCTCTGTGTCTCTCATGAATAAATAAATACTTTAAAAAAAAAAAAAAGCTTCCAGGACAAACGAAACTAAAAGAACTTGTGACCATTAAACTGGCCCTGCAAGAAATATTAAAGCATATCTGTAAGTGAAGAGAGAGCCCAAAAGTAACATAGACTAGAAAGAAATAGAGACAATATACAGAAACAGTGACTTTACAGGTAACAATAAATTCATATCTTTCAGTACTTACTCTGAATGTAAATGGACTAAATGTTTGAATCAAAAGACATAGGGTCTCATCTTGTATAAGAAAACAAGACCTATTGATATGCTGCCTACAGGAGACTCATTTTAGACCCAAAGACTGCTCCACATTGAGGGGGTGGAGGACCATTTATCATGCTAATGGATCAAAAGAAAGCTGGGATAGCAATCCTTATATCAGACAAATTAGATTTTAAACCAGACTGCTAATAAGAAATAAGAAATGAAGAAGGACACTATAATTTTTTTTGAAAAGTTGTATTTTTTAATTTATTAAATAGATTTAGTTATTTTCCTTCTGAAATACAAAAGATAGAATAAATCATATCATAAAAGAAGGGAAGACATGATAATATGATGGTGGCCAATTAATACACATAAATCTATTTTTTCTGGACAGACACAAAATTTTTTTTTAAAGATTTTATTTATTTATTCATAGACACAGAGAGAGAGGCATAGACACAGAGACAGAGGGAGAAGCAGGCTCCATGCAGGGAGTCTGACGTGGGACTCACTCCCGAATCTCTAGGATCACACCCCAGGCTGCAGGCAGCGCCAAACCGCTGTGCCACCGAGGCTGCCCCAGACACCAAATTACTAGAGAGGATTTTTTTTTTTAATTTTTTTTAAAATTTATTTATGATAGTCACACACACAGAGAGAGGAGAGAGAGAGGCAGAGACATAGGCAGAGGGAGAAGCAGGCTCCATGCACCGGGAGCCGGACGTGGGATTCGATCCCGGATTTCCAGGATCGTGCCCTGGGCCAAAGGCAGGCGCCAAACCGCTGCGCCACTCAGGGATCCCACTAGAGAAGATTAAGATATCATTCTAGAAGCAGCACTACCTGGAAGATTATTTGGCATTTAAATACTGATTTCCAAAGTTTGAGATGGCAAGTCCAAGCAAGCACATGTGGTCACATGCATATAAGTCCCAACAGTTACTTGGGATGAGAAATTGTCACTACTATGACCGCACAACTTTAAAAAAAAATAAATCGTGTATTCTAATTGCTCACCTGAAATGACCTTGAACACAAAATCTCTAAGAGTGTGGCTTGTTTCCTCCAGACATTATCTTTTTCATTGTGGAATCTAGGCAGGCAATCCTATTAGAACTGAGTAGGGGCAAGGCATCGTGTTTCTTACATGCAGAACACGGAGTTTTCTGTTTGGTTCCATCAACCCCCACACATTTCAGGCTCATGGAAGCAAGAGCTCCTTCATTGATGACGAGCTTGCTACTCGTGACTTATCATAGGCAATCTTTGAGGGGTCCCGTTGAGGCATCAAGGCTACTGTCTGTGTCTGAGGCCAGCGTCTGCTCCGTGGACATGCATGAGATGGCGTTGATGGATGATGACCGGGAAGGAGTGGCGTTGCTACTTACTGCTGCATCTGAAGGCTGATCTTTCACAACACCATTCTTGCTTCTTTCTTCCCAATCCAGCACTTCTTTATAAATCAGCTCTTTCCACTCTTCAATTGCATGCTCTCTTTCTTCCAACTGGGCATCGTAAATCTGAGGTGGTGGCGCTTCGGCTTCAGCAGGGTCATACCAAATAGTAATGAGTGATGTAAAGCTTTGTCTACAGAGATCCACTTGTCGGGATCTATCACTAACATTTTTGACAACAAATCTCTGGCTTGACTCGTTTTAATCTTGTCTCATTCGGATTCTGATGGGAATATTCAATCTGGGAAGAGCTCTTCAAATTTGATTCCAGGGTCTGTTTTCTACATAATTCCTCACGGTAGGCTGGAGTTTCTACATAAAATCTGCAGCAGGCATTCCCAGCTGCTCAATGACTATTCCACTGATCAATATGATCAGTGCCTTGGAATATCACACAACCTTTCACCAGCACTCCCATGATGCAACCAACTGACCAGATATCAACATTCTCTTTGTAGCCTATGCCCAAGATGACTTCGGGTGTGTCACCATGTATGGTGTCATCATGAAGTTGGTGCACCCTGTTCGGGCCAGGCCAAAGTCAAGGATCTTAAGCATGCTGTCTGATTTTACTATGATGTTGCTAGGTTTCAAATCTCTATGAATTCTACCAGCTGAATGCAGATGTTTAATACCACAGAACATCTGGTAAAGAAGGTAGGACATTCTTTCATGGTCTAACTCCATGTGAATAACCTGACATAAGTTAGCATCCATTAACTCCATAACACATCTTGAAATTCTTCTGGAGTCTTTTGTGGTGTAAACACATTTAACAAACTAATTATATTTTTATGATTGACACATTTTAAGAGGATGAATTCAGGGTAAGCTCTCTTTGCATGAGTCTGATTCTGAAAAGATGACTTAGTTTCTTGACTGCACTATTTAGCCCAAGAACTGTATCAAAAGCAGCACAAACAATTCGTTGGGCTCCAGAGCCAATTGGTTTCAACTGCTGATAACGTTTTAAGACAAGTGAAAGCTGGGGATCCCTGGGTGGCTCAGCGGTTTAGCGCCTGCCTTTGGCCCAGGGCGCGATCCTGGAGTCCCGGGATCGAGTCCCACGTCAGGCTCCCAGCATGGAGCCTTCTTCTCCTTCCTCCTGTCTCTGCCCCTCTCTCTCTATCATAAATAAATAAATCTTTTTTTTTTTAAAAAAAAGACAGTGAAAACTGAGTTGGCCACTTGCACACTGTAATATTGTCACATTTACTGTCACTCATGATGTAGTATCATGATGTACATGTACCACGTACATGTACATGTACCAGTACCATGATGGTACAGTCATCAGGTTCCCTCACCTCCCAGCCCCCACGCTGGGGGAGAGGGCAGTGGGCAGACTGGTGGCAGGCGCTGCAGCTACTCCCAGCTCTGCTGCGGGGGTCTGGGTGGGCCACCCTGCCCCACTCCACCCTATGGCCACCACAGGGGATGTGAGGGGTGCCCAGGCTATTCCACCCTTCTGGTCCACCTCCCTTTTCCTCCTCTGCCACTGCCACAGGGGCACTGGACTGGACACTATATCATAATTAAAGGGTCTATCCAACAAGGAGATCTAACAATTGTAAATATTTATGCCCCTAACATGGGAGCAGCCATTATATAAACCAATTATATATAAACCAATTAATAACAAAATTAACGAAACACGTTGATAATAATACAATAATAGTAGGAGATTTTAACACTCACTGCAATGGGCAGATCTTCTAAGAAGAAGATCAACAAAAAAAACAAGGGCTTTGAAAGACATAGTGGACCAGATGTACAGATATATCAATGCCCAGATATATTCAGAGCATTCCATCCTAAAGCAACGGAATACATATTCTTTTTGAGTGCACAAAGAACATTCTCCAAAATAGATCACATACTGAGTCACAAACCAGGTCTCAAGTGGTATCAAAAGATTGGGATTACTCTCTTCGTATTTTCAGACTACAGTGCTTTAAAACTTGAACTCAATCACAAGAGGCAATTTGGAAGGAACACAAATACATAGATGTTAAAGAGCATTCAACTAAAGAATGAATGGATCAGCCAGAAAATTAAAGAAGAATTTAAAAAATTCATGGAAACAAATGAAAATGAAAGCACAACAGTTCAAAACCTTTGGGATGCAGCAAAAGTGGTCCTAAGAGGGAAGTATGTAGCAATAAAAGGCTTTCTCAAGAAGTGGAAAAAGTCTGAAATACACAACCTAACTTTACACCTAAAGAGCTGGAGAAAGAGCAGCAAACAAAGCCTAAACCTAGCAGAAGAAGAGAATTAGTAAAGATTAAAGCAGAAATCAATGAAATAGAAACCAAAAGAACAGTAGAACAGATCAATGAATCTAGGAGCTGGTTCTTTGAAAGAATTAATAAGATTGCCAAACTCCTAGCCAGACTTGTCAAAAAGAAAAAAGAAAGGACCCAAATAAATAAAATCATGAATGAAAGAGGAGAGATCACAACCAACACCAAAGAAACATAAGCAATTATAAGAACATATTATAAGCAATGATATGCCAACACATTAGGCAATCTGGAAGAAATGGATGCATTCCTAGAAACATATAACTACCAAAACTGAAACAGGAAGAAATAAATCTGAAAAGACCCATCACCATCAAGGAAATTAAACTAGTAATTAAAAATCTCCCAACAAACAAAATTCCAGGACTGTATGGCTTTCCAGGGGAATTCTACCAAACATTTATTTGATTTTTTTAAATTTTATTTATTCATGAGAGACACACAGAGAGAGAGGCAGAGACACAGGCAGAGGGAGAAGCAGGCTCCACGCAGGGAGCCGGATGTGGGACTCAATCCCCAGACCCCGGGATCATGCCCTGAGCCAAAGGCAGATGCTCGACCACTGAGTCACCCAGGTGTCCCTCTACCAAACATTTAACGAAGAATTAATACCTATTCTTCTGAAGCTGTCTCAAAAAATAGAAATGGAAGGAAAACTTCCAAACTCTTTCTATGAGGCCAGCATTACCTTGATCCCCAAATCAAAGACGCCACCAAAAAGGGGAAGTATAGATCAATATCCCTGATAAACATCGATGCCAAAATTCTTTTTTTTCTTTTTTAAAGATTTTATTTATTTATTCACGACACAGAGAGAGCGAGAGAGGCAGAGACACTGGCAGAGGGAGAAGCAGGCTCCATGCAGGGAGCGGATGATGGACTCGATCTCAGGTCCCCAGGATCACGCCCCCGGCTGAAGGCAGCGCTAAACCGCTGAGCCACCGGGGCTGCCCCGATGCCAAAATTCTTACCAAGATACCAGGAAATAGGATCCAACAGTATATTAAAAAGATTATTCATCATGACCAAGTGGGATTTATTTCTGGGCTGCGAGGGTGAATTCAACATTTCCAAATCAATTTATGTGATGCACTACATTAATACAAGAAAGGAAAAGAACCATATGATCCTTTCAATACAGAAAAAGCATTTGACAAAGTAGAGCATCCTTTCTTGATTAAAACTTTCCACAGTGTAGAGATAGAGGGAACATACCTCAATATCCTAAAAGCCATATATGAGAAGCCCAGTGTGAATATCATTCTCAATGAGGGAAAAACCAAGAGCTTTTCCCCAAAAGTCAGGAACACAGCAGGGAAGTCCATTCTCACCACTGTTGTTCAAAAATAGTACTAGAAATCCTAGCCTCAGCAATTAGACAACAAAAAGAAATAAAAAGCATTCAGATTGGCAAAGAAGTCATACTCTCACTTTACAGATGACAGGATACTCTATATGGAAAACCCAAAGGCCTCTAACCTCACACAGAAATTCAGCAAAGTGGCAAGATATAGAATCAGTGCACAGAAATCAGTTGCACTTCTATATACTGACTGAAACAGAAGAAAGAAACGAAGGGATTGACCCCATTTACAATTGCACTAAAAACCATAAGATACCTATGAGAAAACCTTACCAAAGAGATAAAGATCTGAAAACTACACAACTCATATGAACGAAATTAAGGAAGACAAAGAAATGGAAAAATGTTCCATGCTCATGAATTGGAAGAACAATTATTGTTAAAATGTCTATGCTACCCAGAGCAATCTACACATTCAGTGCAATCCCTATCAAAATACTATTGACATTTTTTCACAGAGCTGGAACAAATAATACTAAAATTTGTGTGGAACCAGAAAAAACCCTGAGTAGCCAGAGGAATTTTGAAAAAGAAAACAAAAGCTGGTGGCATCACAATTCTGAACTTCAACTTATATTAAAAAGCTATAATTATCAATACAGTATGGTACCAACACAAAAATAAACACATGGATCAATGGAATGGAACAGAGAACCCAGAAATGGACTCTTTTTTTTTTTTTTTTTTTTTTTTTTAAGAAATGGACTCTTAATTCTGTGGTCAACTAATCTTCAACTTAGCGGGAAAGAATATCTAATGGGAAGAAGACAGTCTCTTCAACAAATGGTGTTGGGAAAATAGGACAGCCACATGCAGAAGAATGAAACTGGACCATTTTCTTACACCATACACAAAAATAGACTCAAAATGGATGAAAGACCTAAATGTGAGACAGGAATCCATCCAGACAAAAATCCAGACAAAAATCCTGGAGAAGAACATAGGCAGCAACCTTTTTGACCTCAGCTGCAACTTCTTACTAGGCATGTCTCCAAAGGCAAAGGAAACAAAGGCAAAAATGAAGTATTGGGACTTCATCAAGATAAAAAGCTTTTGCACAGCAAAGGAAACAATTGACAAAGCCAAAAGCAACCAACAGAATAGGAAAGGATTTTTTTTTTTTATGATAGTCACACAGAAAGAGAGAGTCAGAGACATAGGCAGAGGGAGAAGCAGGCTCCATGCACCGAGAGCCCGACGCGGGATTCGATCCTGGGTCTCCAGGATCGCGCCCTGGGCCAAACGCAGGCACTAAACCGCTGTGCCACCCAGGGATCCCAGGAAAGGATATTTGCAAATGTTTTATCAGATAAAGGGCTACTATCTGAAATCTATAAAGAACTTACCAAACTTAACACCCAAAGAATAAATAATCCAATCAAGAATTGGGTAGAAGATATGAACATGCATTTCTTTAAAGAAGACATATACATGGCCAACAGACACATGAAAAAGTGTTCAACAACACTTGACATCAGGGAAATACAAATCAAAACCACAATGAGATACCACCTCACACAAGTCAGAATGGCTGAAATTAAAAAGTCAGGAAACAACAAATGTTGGAGAGGATGTGGAGAAAGGGGAACCCTTTTACACTGTTGGTGGAACTGTAAGCTGGTACAGCTACACTGGAAAACAATATGGAGATTCTTCAAGAAGTTAAAAATAGATCTACCCTACAACCTTGTAATTGCACTGCTAGGTATCTACCCCAAAGATACAAATGTAGTGATCCAAAGGGGCACCTGCACCCCAGTGTTTATAGCAGCAATGTCCACAATAGCCAAAATGTGGAAAGAGCCCAGATGTCCACTGACAGATGAGTGGATAAAGAAAATGTGGTATATATATATATATATATATATATATATATATATATATATATAAATAAAATAGTAATCAGCCATCAGAAAATGAAATTTTGCCATTTACAATGAGGTGGATGGAACTAGACAGTATTATGCTAAACAGAATAAGTCAATCAGAGGAAGAAAATTATCACATGATCTCACTCATATGTGGAATTTAAGAAACAGAGGAGCATAAGGGAAGGGAGTGAAAAATAAAAACGAAATCAGAGAGGGAAACAAACCATAAGAGACTCTTAACTATAGGAAACAAATTGAGAGCTGCTGGTGAGGAGAGGGGTAGGGGGATGAGGTGACTGGGTGATTGGCATTAAGGAGAGCATGTGGGTATCCCTGGGTGGCTCAGTGGTTCAGCGCCTGCCTTCGGCCTAGGATGTGATCCTGGAGTCCTGGGATCGAGTCCCATGTTGAGCTCCCTGCATGGAGTCTGCTTCTCCCTCTGCCTCTCTCTCTCTCTCTCTCTCTCTCTCTCTCTGTTTATCATGAATAAATAAATAAATATTTTTTAAAAAATAAGGAGTGCATGTGATATAATGAGCACTGGGTATTATATACAACTGATGAATCACTGAACTCTACCTCTGAAAGTAGTAATACACTCTATGTTAATTAAATTTAAATACAAATAAATTTAAAAATTAAGAAAACATTAAAGTTTATCCATGTTGATAGGTGTTGCTTCAATACATTTATTTAAACTGCTGTTTAAGGGGGGAAGAAAACTGCTGTATATGGTTCTATTGCATAAATATACCATAATTTACTCATCTCTTCTGTTGGTGGATATTTTGGTTTTTGCTTGGTATGTTTCTTTGAGCACATGTGTGAAAGTTTTTCTAAGGATAAATCAGGAAGTGGGGTGTACCTTTAACTTTGTTAGATATTACCAAATTGCTCCATTATACAAATAATAGTCTTAGAGTTCTTATTTTTTCCACTTCTTCGGTATCACTGGGTATTATCAGGTACCTATCTTATATCTCATTGATTGTTTAAATTTACATTTCTTGTTACTAGTAAGATTGAACATCTCTTTAGATGTTTATTGATCATTCTTTTAAGTGCTATATGTATTTCTAAGAGTGTTTAAGTTTTGCTTTTCATATTTAAATCTTTACACTTCCTAGAGCTGATTGTGTGCATGTGTGTGTGCTCATAGTATATTTTTTCTAAATGTAAAACTACTTTACATGTTCTCTGTGTTAAAAAGTAGGTCCTTTATAGTGCAGATAGAGTTTTATCTTTGCAACTACCTACCATTTACATTTTAATGATTTTGAAATTACCAACTGTCCAACAGAACTGTGCGTTAAAATGATTTTTTACATAGTTACTTAATGGAAACTTAAGCCATGTATAGAAATTCCTATTTGTCACTTTGGTGGAGTGATTTCTATAATACTATAAATATTAAATTTAAATTTAATATAAATATTTATTTATAAATAGTATAGTATTTATAAATACTATAAATATTAAATTTAAGTTTGGGTCCTTTAGTGCCATTCAAAATAATTTCTAAAAGATTACACTTTCATATAACAATGAAAAGTTTCTGTATATTTGAAGGGCATGAAAATCTATAGGATATACTTTTTTTTCAGGGAACAAAAGTTTGTCAAAGATGGATTTGCTGTCCATATTTTCTTGGTTAGCAAAAACCACATGCTTTCCAGGTTCCAAGAAAGGGATCCATCCACAAATACTTTGTTTCATTTTGTCAGTGATTTGGGCAAAATAATTAGATATCATGGGCTTGACAATGCAAATAAAGGCAATGGAAATTACTAAATATAGGAGAAATTGGTATAACTGATTCAGACATCATGAAAGACTCAAGTAGTAAATTATGTCAAAATTTTCTGGATAATATTCAAGGAAAGCTGTCTGACTTGCACTCATATGCAATTCAACTAAGAAAATAAAAACAAATGCAGAGTGCACAATATATCCTGGTATTCTTTAAGTAATCTGCTTTGAAGTTATTCTGTTAATCCAAAAGGAGGTAAAGAGGAACAGCAAGTATTATTCCAAATCAAGGTTGCTGATACCATGTATCATGCTTTCTATAAAAAGTGATTTGGAAGTTCATGAATAGGAGAAGTCATTAACTTTGTAATACTGCACAATAAAGTGTAATGTTATTATATAGTAAGTTTATACCATTGTTTAGTAAACCATTTTTTTAAAGAGTTTATTTATTTATTCATGAGAGACACGGAGAGAGAGGGGCAGAGATACAGGCAGAAGGAGAAGCAGGCTCCATGCAGGGAGCCCGATGCAGGACTCGAATCTGGGAATCCTGGATCACGCTCTGAACCCAAGGCAGCTGCTCAACCATTGAGCCACCCAGGAGTCCCTAGCAAAGCATTTTTATTTACATTTAATATGGTTTTTTTTTTTAACTGCATTATATTGATGCTCTCTCTGACAATTGATGCCACTATTTAGAATCAAAGAACTTGAGATGCTTCTTTTCCAGGTATGGATCAAGACTCCTCTGTCTGCTACCTCTTGCTTTTTCTTGGGGAGAGCTGTTATATTCTGCTTAAGCAAGATTCACTACATAGTCTGAGTTATAGGGTCAAGAAAACTACAGGAAAGGGGGTGTAGGCCTTATTTTTATCTTAAAACAGAGGAGAGACTATAAAAAGAACTGGATTAGACTTGGTGAAGCTGAGTTTGGACTGTTAATGCCTAAGCCGTGATGTTATTTGGGAAAGAAATGGCCCAGACTTCAGAAAATATATTGAAGTGATTATCCTTGAGATGCTCAGAGCAAGATCATGCCTTTTGTAAGTTGGAGGGGTCGTAGTTTCCGTGATGACAGTAGGAATTCTGTTTTCACACATCTCAGAAGAAGCAAATCCTAGGACTGGAAATAGGACTTGGGTGAGCCTTAGACTGAAGGCAACAGAGAGAGCTCTTCTCTCGTTGGACCTTTGGCACTTTGCCTGGGTTTTGCTGCATGGCCATGCCAGTACACTACCAGTGGTGGGACTGAGTCAGAGCTTCTGCCATGAATGCTGGGTGAAATCTAGATATGAAAGTACCTTGAGGTTCCCTGGATGTTGATTCCTTGTCCTGTAGGCTCTAGGAGAAGGCATATCTTATAGCAGTTGTAAATTACTTCCCATGCCAGTGATTCAAGTATTGGTGTGCATATTGGTATGCTCTTGGGGAGTTGTTTTTTTTTTTTTTTTATAGATGCAGATATCTGAGACCCACTTCTAGAAATTCTAATTAAATAAGTGTGAAGTGGAGCCCTTAACCTTGTTTGTAGCAATACTCCAGACAATTCTAATGCATTTAGTTCACATTTTAGGAGATAGAGTGTCTTCCAGTTGGCTACTTTTGAACCTTGGTTGAAGTCTTATTAGAGATGGTAATCTGCTGTGATGAAATACTGGAAGGGCCTGTTACGTCTTAAAAGGATGTGGCAGGGGGAGGGTGATGCCTTATCCCTAAAGCCAGAGCAGTAGGAGTTAGTGCTGGTGACCAAGCTGAAGAAAGCCATCCATTCTTAGTTGAGAGGCTGTTTCATGAGGGACATCTCATGAAGAAAGCCATCCATGCTTACGCTGTGGACTTAGGCTGCTGAGAAGGTGGCAGGTTGAAGTCTGCAAGGATTTCTCAGGGGAAAAAAAATAACAGGAAATAATTTTGGAGTCAAGGATCCACATAGTTTAGGGCAAAAGGGCTTGACAGCATAGAGTGGTTTCCAAAAGAAGAAAAGATCATCCTTTTCCTTCTTCGCTGTTATATAGCCAGTAAAGACTGACTTCAGGGGCACCTGGGTGGCTCAGTGGTTGAGTGGTTGCTTTTGGCTCAGGGCATGATCCCGGGGTCCTGGGATAGAGTCCTGCATCAGGCTCCCCACAGGGAGCCTGCTTCTCCCTCTGCCTATGTCTCTGCCCCTCTCTCTTTCTCTCATGAATAAATACATAAAACCTTAAAAAAAAAAAAAAAAAGACTGACTTCAGTATCCCTCAAGACAGTTGTCACTGCTGCTCTTGAGAATCATTCCTATCAGCCAGGACTTCCCTGACAGCTCCTAGTGGTGCTGCTGGTCTTGAGGACTTTCTCAGGTTTTAATGTTTGGTAACCATCGCTCAGCCCCCTTCCCAAACACAGTGACTAAAAAGGTCAGTTACCTCTGACGAGTGCTTGGGTCTCTACCAAAGCCCTGAATGGCCTCACCAGTTTGGGACTCCACTTGTCTTCCAAGAAATTCCTTTTATAAGATTACACAAGAGGTAACTGATGAATTATTGAAAAAACTACATCTGAAACTAATGATAATACTATATGTTGGCTAATTGAATTTAAATAAAACAAGAAAAAGAAAAGAAAAAGATTACACAAGAGGAGCAGGACTGTGGAGTCCTAATCAGTGTTCAGTGTTCTCTTTTTCAGTGACAGACTCCGGGCGAGCTTCTCTTTCTCTCCCTTGGCTCAGAAAACATTCTTGAATTTTCCATGTGTACCCCCTTCCCAGTGTTCCTCCTATACTACAACAATGTTCATAGTAGAACCCATCACTTTCCCCTGGCAAGGCCCATTCTCAGGGTTCTTTTTTTTTTTTTTTTAAGATTTTATTTATTTATTCACGAGAGACACACAGAGAGAGGCAGAGACATAGGCAGAGGGAGAAACAGGCTCCTCACAGGGAGCCTGCTGTAGGACTCGATCCCAGGACTCTGGGATCACACCCTGGGCTGAAGGCAGATGCTCAACCACTGAGCCACCCAGGTGTCCCACCATTCTCAGGGTTCTAATGGGCTTGGCAACAGCTCTAATGAGCTCTTTCTGTGTTGCCTGAAGTACAGGACCATAGAGGCAGACTGGGTTCAGGTACTACTCTAGGGATGGATCTCAGAGAGCCTTAAGACAGACTAAACTTTGAAAATCATCCCCAGGAAGCACCAATAATATCAATTTCTAGGCAAGAATAAGTGAAAATAAGTTTTTCTATGTTAACCTCAAAGAAAGGTAGTTTTGACCTTTTGTTCTCGATAGACTGGTTGAGTTAAGAAATGTTCACATGGAATAGTTGTCATTAATATGGGTGACCTAAAGGTTAATATAGCTTAGGAAATGCTTTTCATTGTTCTGCATTGTTTGTTTCCCTTTTGTGAAATTCTGTGGCTGGGGAACTGCATAGTTCTAGTACATTACTAGGCCCAGTAGCACATTACTAATTGCATTCTTTAAGATAGAGATTTATGTTGGTTTGTTTGGCCATACCAGGAGGGAAACCAGTGTAGGGGGTTATAAAATGTCAAGGTTATAAACTTCATGGGGCTTTCAGGCAAATGGGGAATTTTTATTAATTCTTTAAATGCAAATGTCCAGTAATATCTCCACTTGTCACACCCCCTGCAGCGCTCCAGGTAGGAAAGGATTTCACCCTGCTCAGTTGGGGGCCAAGTGGAGAAGAAAAAAACCCTGATTACTCAGAGGGCTCTCTGTTGTCAAATAGTATAGTTAAATATGAGATATCCCCCCTTTCCCTTGCCTCCCTCCTTAAAGGAAAGTGTATCAAATACAGATGCAAAACAGAGGAATCACTCTCATTTTGTACCCCCTGGAAGGACACATTTTAGAATGAAATCAGCAAGTACCTTGGCAGGCACCCAAGATGTCAGGTAAATTGTTAACTATCTGACTATTCTTTTACAAGAGCAAAATTAAGTGTGATATTAAAGCAAAACCTCTTTATTTTAAACTAGTGGCTCATAGTCCCATTTTTAAGATGCCCCTAAATACTCCTTCTGAAGAACTTTTTAAAAATGTGCTTTTCTTTTTTTCCTTTTTGTACAATAGGTGTGAAAGTCCAAACCTAGAATCACAAATTAATGTGTATCAATCACCTTCCTATTCTGGTCAAGGGCATATTGGGTTCCATGAGAAAGGTCTGTATTCTCGTGACCAAATCAGCATGGGATGAACTTTTCATACTTTACCATATTATTATTACTGAATGGGGTTTTTGATTATATCACATAGTAGAGGTTTAAAGAAGGTTAAAGAAGGAGGAAATTGCTTTATATGGGTAGTTTTCGACCTGCAGGCTCAGGACTCCTGAGAAACTGGAGACAAGGTTGGTTCCCTCTAATTGGTATGTGAAACAGCATTGTATGTAGATCAATAAATATCAAGTCTTGCATATATATATGTGTTTTTTGAGGTTGGGAACCACATTGGTTTTTGTTCATTTTTGTATCATCAGTGCCTAGGACACATTAGGTATTCTGTAAATAAATAAATGAATAAAGGAAATAATGACTGTTATTTTTCTAATGTATGTGAGTGCTGTTATAATAAATAAAATACAAATTTATTTATATTTTATTAGTTTGTAAAGGACTTTGTTTATTTGATAAAGACAGGGAAAAAGCACAAGCAGGGAGAGGGGCAGAGGAGGGGGAGAAGCAGACTGCCCCACTGAGCAGGGAGCCTGACGAGGGGCTCGATCCCAGGACCCCTGAATCATGACCTGAGCTGAAGGCAGACAGACACTTAACCACTTAACCAACTGAGCCACCCAGGTGCCCCAATATGTAAATTTATTTTAAAAGCACTACTAAATTAATTTTTTGTCCTCATTGTTTTTTGTCTTTTATTTTGGTAAACTATAAACATAATAAAATTTACCATTTTAATGATTTTTAAGTGGACAGGTCTGTAGCATTAGTTATCATGGTTTCTTAACAGATACTATGGCACAAATATTAACTTGGGGGTCCTAACTAAATTTCAAAGTGGTCCTCATAGTCCTACCAAGGTTGGAAATCACTCATGTTCAGTTTTTCTGGCAGAAAGTTATCTATTCTTAACAATTTTCAGTGTCTTATGTCTCACTTCTTCAAAGAGTTTCATGATTAGTTTGATAAAAGCATTAAAAAATGTTCTTAAGGATTGAGTTGAAATCTACTTTCCTGTATTTTCCCATTGGTCTTAGTGATTCTAGTTTGAAGAAACATAATCAATATATTATGCCTTCTTCCAAGGAACAGCCCTTCTCAGTTGCCAGCTTTTCAGATTTGTTTTCTGTTAAAGCAACTTATAGAAGTTTGGTCACATCTAACCAAAATCCTCCTGTTGAGATTTGAAATTGAAGGATTAAAAATTGTGCTGCTTTCTATCAATTCTAAGCCTTAACCAATGTGAATAGCTGTAAGAAGCATTTGTACGTTGAATGGATTGGGCTGTCCACACCCCAAAGACCAAGCTCAGTTTTAACAGCTCAGCCTTGTGTTTATGTGGGAAAGGTCTGATCCAAGACAGAGCCTCCTTCACTCCTCCTGTCAGTACCGATGAAGCACATACAGGCTACCCTCCACCTTGCTCCACTTACCTCCAATCGGCCCAGCATGTAGGAGACTTGAAGCTTTCTGCCACAATCTCACATGTGCCAACTTTTAAAGATTTATTTATTTTAGAGAGAGAGAGAGCAAGAGAGAGCATGCAATGAGGGGGAGGGGCAGAGAGAGAAAATCCTCAAGCTGACTCCCCACTGAGCATGGCTCCATCCCGTGACCCATGAGATCATGACCTGAGCCAAAACCAAGTCAGTTGCTCAACTGACTGAGCCATCCCACATGTGCCAACTTTTATTTTTATTATTTATTTATTTATTTATTTATTTATTTAATTTTAAAAAAATTTCTTTTTTATTGGTGTTCAATTTGCCAACATACAGAATAACATCAAGTGCTCATCCCATCAAGTGACCCCCTCAGTGCCTATCATCCAATCACCTCCACCCCCCGCCCACCTCCCCTTCCACCACCCCTAGTTCGTTTCCCAGAGTTAGGAGTCTCTCATGTTCTGTCTCCCTCCCTGATATTTCCCACTCATTTTTAGATTTATTTATTTGAGAGAGAGAGTGCATGCACATGTGAGTGGCAGTGGCAGGGAGGTGGGTGAAGGCTAGAGGGAAAGGAAGAAAGAGAATCTCCATCAGACTCCCCACTGAGCATGGAACCCAACATATGGCTCTACTAAGGGCTCCACTCAGGGCTCTACCTGGGGCTTGACCCCAGAACCCCAAGATCATGCCTGGAGCCAAAATTAAAGGTTGGATGCTCAATTGACTGAGCCACCCAGGCACCTCACATGTGCCAACTTTTAAAAACATCTTTGAACCTAAAGCTGTCACTATAGTTTCTTTTCCTTCATTTCTTCTCTTTTCCTTTCATCAGATATTTGGGATATTTATTTATTTATTTATTTAAATGATTTTATTTATTTATTCATGAGAGACACAGAGAGAGAGAGAGACAGAGACAGAGAGACAGAGACAGAGACACAGGCACAGGGAGAAGCAGGCTCCATGGCTCCATGCAGGGAGCCCAATGTGGGATTTGATCCCGGGTCTCTAGGATCAAGCCCTGGGCCGAAGGCAGGCACTAAACCACTGGGCCACCCAGGGATTCTCTATTTGGGATATTTAAAAACAAAAATATTCTTTCTTTCTCCTATTTTATTCTCCTGTTACTCTTTTCTCTCCACCATCCTGCCTTATGTCCCACAGACCACTGATTTCCTTTTGTGGTTTGTTTGCCAACAATAACATCTTTCTGAATTATCCATCTTAATTAAAAATGAATATCAGTGTTAAACCAATTCCTGGCCTCACATTTTGATGAAGAATTATTATACTCTGAACACAGTGGACGTAGTGCTAGGTCACATTCTAATGAATGCCCAAGGAAGGTTGATTATTGAGTGAAAGACAAAATGACAAAACAAGACAATTGGGGTTGCCAGTCCATACTTGGCTGTCTCTTGCGTTTTCCTGATTACCAGAGCCAGAATTAGCTATGAGTGGGAGACCATGCTTTCTTTTTCCAGCTTCCACCCCATGTTGACTCACATGGACATTTCAAAAGAATACCCAAGTCCAAAATACTTTGTAATGAATACAAACACTTCATTTATAATTTTGGCCCTTTATTAAGGTCTATAAAGGAATGTTGTATTTGATGGTTAAATAATGTGTATGGGAACCAATATCTAAGTTTTGATTTGCTTCCAAAAGTCAATTCTTGGTCAGAATCTTGAATGTTTATCTCCTTGGTAGTTATTTCTACAAGTGATCCTTTGATAAAATTTACTCATACCATGGTATAGAACCAACAGGGGCTACATTTATCTTGCTTTTTTCCCCTCTTATCCAAAAAAAACCTCTTATTCTCATTCAGAATTTATCAGTATCTCTTTAATTCTTTTGAGTATTGTTCTATTGAATTACCCGAAAGAATTGATGAAAGTCTATTAGCTCTAGTTAGGACTGCAGAGTTGAATTTATCTAAACTAATCCAATTGGGCCATCAGTTTTAAGGGCCATATATAGGCTATCATAGCAATAACTGACCTGTCTTCTTTCACTAGGCAAGAAGTATTCTTGTAATTTCTTACCAACAAAGAAGAATTTCTGATTGCTCTTTAACAGAAAACAGGAAATTCTGTTGGTCATTATCTCATGGTGATCATTTAAATACACGTCTAAGGATAGGTCCCAGAGAATTCTGGGACAGAAGAAAGCCATTAAGTCTTATTGTCTATTGCACAACAGTCCTTTATGTCCATCTTAGAGAGTCTAAGGCCAGCTCCTTACCATATTAAGTGGTATTTTCTCTACAAGAGTTGATAGTATTAACTTCCTCTTTCAGAAGCAGAAAACATTCCCCTTACACCTCTCAGAAAGCACTTGGAACGGGTCTTTAGTATAATACGTAGGTTTGATGTCCTCTGCCTGTGGAGGGAACATTACTAACCTGCCATTAAGAGAACATATCCTTCAAATGACAATTTCTTCCAAAACAAAAGTCATGGGAGAAAAAAAAGGAGGAACTGTCACAGATAAAAGGGGACTTGAGAACCATAGCAGCAAGTGCAATCTACTGGCTTGGTTTAGATCCTGATTTGAGCAAAACAACTGTAAAAAGATATTTTGAGACATCTGAAAAAATTTGACCATGAACTGCATAGTAGATGAGATTAAGAAATGATTGTTAGTTTTGTTAAATATATTCATTGTATTGGGTTATGTTAAAAAACATTCTTTTCTGTTAGGGATACAAACTGAAGTATTTATAGTTGAAATGATAATATATTTGGGATTTGCTTTAAAATATTACAGAAAAAAAGATGAAATAACATTGAATAAATGCTCATTATTGAAACTGTATACATGGGTCTCATTAGGGTACTTGCTTTAATTTTGTATATCTTTGAAAATTTCCAAAAATACAAAGTTTTTTTTTTAAGAGAAAGAGTACATCCTTTATCTTCTCCACTATTAATTTGTTATTGTTATTATTCTAGAAGTGAGAAGAAATGTTATCCAGTCCAGGTCTTGCCTGTATTATTTTTAATAATGGTAAATAATTCAATAATTAATCACTAAATTAAATATAATGTCTGGTTACTTTTATTTTTTTAATGCTAATAAAATACAGTAATATTTCAGGTGCTTTCTACATATCTGATTTAATTAATAATTATAGAGTAGATTATATTATTGTCTTTTTGCAGTTGAAGAAACTGAGTTTCAAAGAGGTTATATAGTTAGTGCAAGATTATATTATTGTCTTTTTGCAGTTGAGGAAACTGAGTTTCAAAGAGGTTATATAATTAGGTCAAGACTAAGAGAACTAGCTGGTGATGGAGCCTGAGGTCTGGACACAGAATTAGTTTCAAAGCCCATGTCCTTTGCACTATTGTCCTACTACTCACTCCATTTGTCCTTTGGGGCCTTGCTGCCTAGAGGCATCCAAGTCAACTGGCTAATTATGAGGAGAACCCTTAAAACATAAACCAGTATGTCACCATACTGAAAACTTCCCAAGGACTTCCCATCTCACATAGAGTAGAACCTTAAATGTTTGTAGGATCCAAAGGGTCTTTCATGGTCGTTTCCCTCCTTGCCACCCATTCCACTTCATCCCTTTCAACTCTCCCATTTGCTTACTCTGCTGCAGCCCTGCTGGCATCTTCAGTGCTTCTCCCTAAGTGTGCAGAGCATCTGGCTTAGGCCCTTCACTTGTTCACTGCCTGAAATGCTCTTTCCCCTGATATGACATGGTTCACTTTCTTCTCCCTTCCCTCATTTCCTTCATTCTTTGCTCAAATGTCTTCTTATCAGAGAGCACTTCCTTGACCATCTAAATAGCTGAGCACCTCCACTGAAGTTTTTTCTTTTCCTCTTATCCTTCTTTTCCTCAAAATTCTTATCACCATCTGATGGTATGTGCTTATTTTATTTGTTTGTTTCCCATCAGTAGAATGTAAACTCAGGGAAGAAAGGGATTTTGTCTGTTTATCCACTGCATTTTCTCTAGCACCTAGAACAGTGCCTGACACATAGTAGTTTTTCAATAATATTTGCTGAATCACTAAATGACTCTCAACTTCATCAGCTCAGCGATCTGAGTCACCTGGTCACATACAGCATGCCCAGGCTGGCTGGCCAACTGAGTTGGAATCACTGACAAAACCAGCATACCCTCTAATATCCTGTGTTATTATGTGGACATTACAGAAAGATTAGCATTGCAGATCCATCATTTCCTAGCTCTCTGATTATGAGCAAGTTTCTTAACTCTTTTTAGTTTTAGTTTTCTTATATGTAAAATGAGATAACAATTATCAGACAATTACATGTTTATTAGATACTTACGTAGAATACTAAGCAATTTGTCCAGTTCAAATCTTCCTTTTATGATATCAGAAGTTCCTCCTTATGCTCTGAAACCTTTCTTTGCTTTCATAATTCCAGACATCTGATCAGGCAGCCAAGAGCTCTGAAAGTCCTTTGGCTGGAAACTGAGGATTTATTAAAGCCAATATGCTCTCCCTCTTGTTTGAGCATGTAGATGACATGGAATAACCCTTCTGATTTATTGAATTAGTTTTCCAGTGTTATTTAGGCTGCCACATGATCACTTCCCAGTTTGATAAAAATCACTCCATAATGAGGATTAGATGGTACAGAAATGACAGTGGTCCTTGGTAGATCTATCACATTCTTTTTTTTTTTTTAACCAAAAATCTCCAGCATGCCAACTTTGCACAAAGACTTACTGTTGTTATAATTTTCCAGGACTTAATAAATTAGCCATTGTTATGAGATAACCTCAAAACATTGAGAGAGCCTGGCTGGTGAAATAAATTTTTTTAAATGGAGCAAAAGTATGGACACATTGGTAAAAATTTTTTTTTAATACCATGTAGCATTTTTTAAAAAGTTTGAGTGGAAAGTGATATAGCCACAGGAATGTACATTAACAAAAAAAATAAGCTAATTAAATAACACACAAATGTTGTATTGTCTGGGTACTAATGCTTGAAGGTCATGTCTTAGTTTATAATAGTGAAGGGAATCTATTAAGGGAGGATTATTTGACAGGAATCTTTCTGTTCCACAAGTTGTGTGTAGGTTAAGATAATAAAAAATTCTTTTTTTTTCCATATGAGGAGAAGTATAAAGAAATCTCTGCATTATACATTTCTTGCTTATTATATGATGGTAATTAGCTCACAGGGTCTTGGGAAGAAAAGAAAAGAAGAAAGAAAAGAGGAGAGGACTGTGCTTATGGGGCACTAAGCTGGGGGTTAGTGTTCTAGTTAGTTAGCTATAGTGAGGGAGACTGAGCCTTGGGCAGGTTGCTGGGGTTTAATACCTAACAGAGCAGGAAACAAATGAGCACTGAGCCATGTGGCACTTTCCCCCCGCCATCTCTACACAAACAGCAATAGTCCAAAAGCACAAAGGTAGGTCTGGCACCTGGAGCTGGGTTTCCTGGTGACTTTATTTGTGTCTTGGCATTGGGTCTCTGTTTACAGTCTAAGCAACAGATATGAAGTAATGAAGCAAAGGAGGGAAGCACAACATAATGACAATAACATAGAGGTACTGTTTACTCTGAGCGTTTTGGAGGATCCAGGAGGGATGAAGGAGTTAGCTTTACTGGATCTGCTTTTGGTTCATCTGTGGCCCAGGCTTGCTTCATTCAACAGTCCACAGTTACCCAGTGTTGCTCCATAATTACTGGAGGGCAGTGAGGGCTGTGAAAAGCATGTGATGTAATCATGCTTTCAGGGAAACCTGTTGGGACTAGTGATAATAGCTAGGTGCCAAGATCTCCTTGATATTGGGCATAAAGAAGGTGCTCAATAAATATTTGAAGCAACTTGACTTTGACTCAGGCTCTAGTCATGGACTCCATTTCTTTACCAATATAACCCATGGTGCTATAGGTCTATGTTGGAGAAACTAAGAGATACTCAGGGCTGGTTTTCTCATGTGTTCCTGTTTCATTTGGGGGTAGTAATATGGATGGAAGTCATGGAGGAAAGGCCAAGAACACATTTCAAGACATTGGCTAAAAAAGGGTCAGTGGGCCCATGTCCTGTCTCAGAGACCCAAACAACAGAGTCAGGTGGCAGCTTTGAGTGTAACTGTGATGTGTTCTTTTAAGCTAACTTCCCTACTATGATATTTTAGGGCCTTACACAAGTTAAATTCAAAAAGCTTGTTTGGAAAAGTTGTGAGGTATGATCTATGCAAGTGATATTGGATCATTAGCCGAGAAAATGCAATGAACCATTCTTTGACAAAGGTAGTACAGAGCCACTCTAAGAAGTGTAACTAACTCACGAGGCAACAAAGGACATCAGAGGCTTTTTTTTTTTTTTAAAGATTTTATTTATTCATGAGAGTACACAGAGAGGGACAGAGACATAGGCAGAGGGAGAAGCAGGCTCCATGCAGGGAGCCCGATATGGAACTCGATTCTGGGACTCCGGGATCACACCCTGGGCTGAAGGCAGATGCTCAACCACTGAGCCACCCAGGGGTCCCGACATCAGGGTTTATGAGACTTTTGCCACTAGCGGGATGCATGGGCGAAGGGAGCAGCATGAACCATCAGCCTTGTAGTCTACTCTGGTCCCTATCAGACAAGAGTAATTTAGGTAAGGTATCACAAACTGTACAATCCATGAAATAATGAAATAGTCTGATAGCAGAGACCAGAGTTAAAGCTGCTTCTGAAGATGCCTAATTTAATGTGAGAACAAGGTAGCTCTGAGTTGCTCTGTCATCAGGTGGGCAGCTAGTTACTCTTTGCCATATTTTCAGAGCAAAGACTGAAGGAAGAGGCAGAGGCCACAAAAGGATTCTGTGGCCAGAGGATGCAGCTAGAACCCAGGAGTGGTGCAATCTGAGAGAGTTCACATGTCACTGCCAATTTCCCAGTGAGCACTATGGCTAAATGAAGTACTGTTGAGGTAAGGGGAACAGATTTTTACTATGGTAGTGACTGAGGAGAGTTAGTAATTTCCAATTTTGCCAACTTCAGTCTTTTGTTAACAGTATAAATCAAGGTTGAAGGAGAATATTTGTTTCTACCTTGTCTTTTGTGATTTGAATACTGATGTCATTACTTCCTAATTTCCAGTTTTATGATTTTCTCCATTTCCTGCTAGCACCAGTCAGCTAAAGAATATTTGGCTAGCAGACAACAGGAAAATACCATGCATAGCAATTGAAGATGTACGTGTTAGAGAAAAACATCATGGTCCTATAAAATTAAGATTCCTGGCATATATCAAATAATGACTTCTCATTTTAAACCACAGCTCAGGGATCCCTGGGTGGCGCAGCGGTTTGGCGCCTGCCTTTGGCCCAGGGCGCGATCCTGGAGACCCGGGATCGAATCCCACGTCGGGCTCCCGGTGCATGGAGCCTGCTTCTCCCTCTGCCTGTGTCTCTGCCTCTCTCTCTCTCTGTGACTATCATAAATAAATAAATTAATTAAAAAAAAATAAACCACAGCTCATTTCAAGTAATCCTTGTGTTCTAGAGACAACACCTGTTCATCTTTCTGTAGATCTGTTGGAAGTCCAGGCATGAGAATGCAGGAGAAATTTTCCAAGCCAAATTACTATGTAATACCAATGGTAATATTTCACTATGTGAGACGTTTGTTGATGCATTTTCCTTTAGGCTTCTTGGGAAATGGTGCAGATTGAGCCAAAGCGGGACAAAGAGGTTGCTTTTTAGGATCATTGTTTGCTCTCACCCTATCCCTACCTCACCATCCTGCTAAGAGTCACTAAGAAGCCCAATGGGACTTCAAGTAGAAAGAGGATTTGTACAAGGTAGATATCCCTCAGAGGTAAAGCCTGAGAGGAGGAGGACTAGGGAAGGAATGGAGCATATGATAGTAGTGATTTGGAGGCTACCACCATGTTATGAACTCTGTGAACTTTCAGCATGCTCTGGGAGAATGGAAAGGGATGGGCTAGGGGAAGGAAAGCTGCAGGGATGAGGGGGAACAGGTCTGAAGAGCAGCAGCCTGGAATTGTGAATAAGATAGGCTGTGGTTTCATGCTGCCATCTGAAGCCTGTTGGTGCAGGAGCTTCCTACATGGACACAAAAGGAAAGGTGATAATTCTAAATAAGTGAGTGCTGAGATGGAAGGTGGAGGCCAAGGGTCAGGACCCAGATTTTTTTTTAAAGATTTTATTTATTTATTCATGAGAGACACACAGAGAGAGGCAGAGACATATAGGCAGAGAGAGAAGCAAGCTCCATGCAGGGAACCTGATGCGGGACTCGATCCTGGGACTCCAAAATCACGAGCTGAGCTGAAGGCAGGCACTGAACCACCCAGGCATCCCAGGACCCAGATTTTGATTAGAAAGTTATCATGAGTCAACTAAGTTTCAGCCAGGCAAGGAAGAAGCAGACAAGAAAGTTTAATAGTAACAAGCATCAGGAACTTGATCTAAGGGAACCGAAGTTTCTCTCAGAGGTCAGGATCTGGGCAAGAGGTCTGGCTGATAGAACAAGGATAACCTGTTCTTTGCCACCAGTCTCTTCTCTATCAAATCCATCTTACACTTCATTTATTTATTTATCTTAAAATTTTTATTTGAAATTTAAATTCAATTAACATATAATGTATTATTAGTTTCAGAAGTAGAGGTCAGTGATTCATGAGGCTTATATAACACCAGGTGCTCATTACACCATGTACCTGCCTTAATGTCCATCACCCAGTCCCATCCCACCACTCCCTTCCCCTCCAGCAACCCTGTTGTTTTCTATGAATAAGAGTCTCTTGTGGTTTGTCTCCCTCTCTGATTTCATCTGATTTTTTTTTTTTTCTCTTCCCCTATGATCCACTGTTTCTTACACTACATTTAGATCCAACACTTGGAATTCATCACTCCTCTGCTCAAAAAGCTTTGAATGAGTTCCTGTTGTTTAAAGGACCAAGTTCCAACTCCCTAGGCAGGTATTGAAGAACATCACCAATCTGGCCTTAAACAACCTAATAATTACTCACCTTCCTAATCCCCACCATTCCTGATGGAGTGGTGTGTTTTTGTTTATTGTCCAAACATAATTTGCTTTCCTGCTGTCTGAGAACCTAGGATGAGACAACAGGGTCTTATGCTCTCAGCTATCCTGGTGTCCTGTTATGGAACACCTTGGATTGGTGGATCATATTGCCAGTTATCATAGGCCTCTCTCTGTTCGTGTCCTATTTGATGTCTCAACAACATTCAACAGTCTCCTTGAAACATTGTTCTCTTTTACCTCTCTCATGTTCTCTTAATTATTCTCCAACTGTACTTGCTGCTCCCAAATCCTTCCTGGTTTGTCTTCTTCTAGGTGACTGGTAAATGCTGAAGCACCTTGGGAATTTGTCCAAGCCTGGCTCTTTTTACTTCTTACATTCTTCGCCTGGCTGATCTCATCTGTGGCACACTAAATTATGGACTCCAATTTTGCTCCCCTCTCCCAATTCCTCAACCAAGATGTCATCATACAAGTCTTGGACGTGTAACTTGCTTTGGGTAATGATATACTGGTGAAAGTCAAGGCTAGTATCATGAGCCCAGGACTTTAAAAAAAATTGAGATACAATTGACATGTAACACTGTATAGGTATATGAATGTATTGATTTGATACATTTATATATTGCAATAGCATTACTACTGTGGATTTAGCTAACAGCTCTATCACAGTTCATTATATATTTTTTGTGTGTGTGTTACGAACATTTAATATCTGGTCTCTTTGCAACTTCGAAGTGTATAATATAGTATTGTGGACAATAATCACTATGCTGTGCATTAAATCTCCAGAACTTGTTCATTTTCTAGTTTCAAGTTTCTACCCTTTAACAACATCTCTCTGACTCCCCTCTACCATGGCCCCTGGTAACCACCATTCTATTCTGTTTTTATGAGTTTGAGTTTGGTTCTTTTAGGTTCTACAAATAACTGAGATCATACAGAATTTGTGTTTCTCCTTCTGACGTACTAAGCATAATGCCCTCAATTTCCATCCATATTGTTACAAATGGCAAGATGTTCTTTTTTCTCATGTCTGAATAATGTTCCTGTGTGTATATATATAACATCTTTTTTATCCATTGATGGATACCTAGGTTGTTTCCCTATCTTGGCTATTGTGAATAATGCTACAGTGAACATGAGAGCACAGATATCTTTGATACCTGTTTTCATTTCCTAGAACTTTCTCAAGACCTTGCTTGTTTCCTCTCCCTCACCTGAGCCTCTACCATTGCCTCTCTGGTCCTCCTGCTGGTCCCAGAAGGATGAGGCATTCAGAGTATAGCCACTCACCTGATCCTCAGATAGAAACAGAGATGCCTAGATTGAACCCCAGCCCATCTGCAGATGTGAGCAAAAATAAACTATTATTGGGGCATCTGGGTGGCCCAGTTGGTTAAGCATCTGACTCTTGATCTCAGTGTGGGTCTTAATCTAAGGGTTGCAAATTCAAGCTCCATGCCTAGCATGGAGCCTACTTTAAAAATATATATTATAGCTTTACGCCACTGACTGGTGATAATGGTTATATAGCAGTAGCAAATCAACATATCACCTATTTGTCTAATATAAATTTCCAAATATAAATATTTAGCCTTTTATCTCTCTTTTGTGCTCTGGACTTGTGTATCCAGCTGACTACTTGGCATCTCTACTTGATGTCTAATAGACATCTCAAACCAAAAAAGAAATCTAAGATGTGACTATTTTCATCTCTTAAATTTACCTTTTTTTTTAATCTCAATATATACCATCATCCTTCCAGTTGTTTAAGTCAAAAAACTAGGAGTCATTTTTGATTGCTTGTTCTTTCACTTTCCACATTTATTCCGTTAGCAACCCCTGCATGGTTTCCTACAGAGTTCTGCATGTAAATTCATCCACTTTTCTCATCAATATACCATCTCTTGTCTAAAAAAGTTCAGTAAACTTTTAGTTTATCTTCCTGCCTTCATTTTTCTCCTTTCTTCCACTTATTCCTCATATATTGTCCAGAGTGATCTTTTAAAAGAGTAAATCAGATCCTTCCACTTCCCTCTAATAGCTGCCCATCAAGACTCAGAATAAAATCCCAACTCCTAAGGGTTCTCATATTTTGGCCCCTGCCTGCCTCTTCAGACCTCACTTTATACCACTCTCTGGCCTCACTGCTCTTCCTTTTTGCCCTTCACACTGCCAACGTATGCTGACCTAGGGGACATGGTACTGGCTACTTCCTATAACAAGAATGCTGCCTCCTCATGTATCATTCTATCAGCTTAAGTGTTACCTCCTCAGAGAGGTCTTCCCTGACCATTTTCTTTGAGGTAGAAACTCACCCTTACCGTCCTGTCTACTGGGTGGAATGCATACTGTGTTGTGCTGCCCTAGCCTTCTGCAGTGGAGGCTCTGCTGCCCTCGCTGCTGAGTGCTGTTGGCAGACAGTCTTCAGTTGTCAGCCCTTTTGGGGGATTGCTTCAGCTGCAGAGAGCAAGGCCACACCCCCTCCCAGAGTGACCCACACCCAATGGGGTGTAATGGTCAGGAAACTACAAAGGGTCGGTGCACTTCAACATTCCCAAAGGGGTGGGTTCAGGCTGTGGTTGAGCCTGCTTTGCCACCAACTTCTCTCTGTGTCTGCCTCTAGTTACTTCTCCTCTCTCTCGCACAGATGCTGATTTTAAGGACCCTCTTTAGCAAATAGTTTGCATTCTAAACTCCACCTCAGTGTCTGCTTCTCAACACCAAGGAAGCCTTATTTTCTTCATTTTCTTATTTTCTTCATTTTAAAATGATTTGTAATTGTTTTACTGGATCACTGGCAGGTTGATGGTTTCTCCTACTAGAATGTAAGCACGCAGAGACCTAGACTTCTTTGGTATTATATCCTCAGTGTCCTGAAGCCTGGAATACCATCATCATCATCATGCAAACATTTAGTATTTACTATATGTCGGGTGCTATTCTAAATACTTTACCTATATTAATTTACTTCATCCTCACAACAGTGTGAGTTAGGTGCTGTTATTTCTTGCATTTTACTGTTGGCTAGCCCAGGGCCACACAGATAGTACCAGAACCAATACTTGAATCCAGGCAGTCAGTATCTAGATTCTATGTACTTAACCAATCCATTATTCTGTTTTTGCAGCAGCTGTTCAATAAATCTGAATGATCGAATAAATAAAGAAAAGGAGGTGGGGCTGGCTGGGTGGCTCAGTAGGTTGAGCGTCTGACTCTTGATCTCAGTTCAGGTCTTGATCTCAGGGTGTGAAGTCAAGCCCCATGTTGAGCTCCATGGTGGGTGTGGAGTGTACTTAAAAAAAAAAAAAAGAAATAAAAAAAGAAAAAGGAGTAGTTGTATATGCTTTTCAAATTTGGGGATATCACCTATTTGTACATTTGACAAATATTTTCTGAGCACTTCCCATATGCCAGGTATTATGGTATGCACAGGGAATACAATGTGCATACCATAAAAATAAAACAGATGTGATTCTTGACCTCAAAAAGCTTGTATAATCTAATAAAAGAGAATAGATTAACAAAATATTAAAATGAGCAAATATATTATTGTGAACCATTACTTTCCTTCCTTTTTTTAAAAAAGATTTTCTTTATTTATTTAGAGAAAGAGGGTGAGTGTGCATGGGTGTGTGAGTGGGGAAGGGGCAGAAGGAGACACAGAATCTTCAGCAGACTCTCCTGCTGAGCGAGGACATCATGACCTGAGCCAAAATCAAGAGTCAGATGCACTCAATCGACTGAGCCAGGCAGGTGCCCCACTTTCCCTCCTTCTAAGGTGGCAGTCTAGAGGCATAGCCACTATCATGGCTACCCATGATGTTTGGTTTTCTTTTCAATAAGATGTATCCTTTCAGGTAATCAGAGTATCACCAGTGCCTGTTCTATAAGGTATACTTTTAGGTAATGGAGTCTTGATGACAACATTTCCTACACAGTGACTTTTTAAAAAAGATGATAGAACTGTCATCATTTCTTTGTCTTAGCTGGGAGAAGAGAATGGAGGTGCTGAAGCTCCTATCGGTGGTGGAGCGTATCATTAGGAAGAGTTACCCAGTTGTTGTCTCAGGACTCAGTCCCTGAGTTTTTTCATCAACTGACCCAGAGAACCAGAGAGAAGTCAGAGATGCAGGGGGAGCCAGAGCAGTTGGCCACCTCTGTGGACTGAAAAGGAACATATTAAGGAAGGAGTGCTATAGTATGATGACCTAGAGCACAGAGTCTGGGGCTTAGACCTGGGCTTGTACTCTCACTTGCTCACTTACCATGTGGATTACAGCAGCCTACTTGTCTGCTTGGGGTCCCTTTCCCTCCTAGGTAAAAATGGGAATAATAATAGCACCTGCCTCAGAGGTTAGCATCAAGTTGTTGTGAAGATAATGCATATGAAGCAGATCTCAGTGACTGTGGTATTTGGATTTCAGGGGAGTCTGGGCATCTGAGTCATCAAAGTTGTTATAAAACCACAGTGTAGAGTTTGTCTCCTCTGCCTAGTGAAATTCAAAAGCTGAGCGGATGCTGATAGATCCATTTAAAGCCATCTTCTCTGTAATGCTTTCCACAATCTCTCATTCAAGGCTTTTCAGCACTGCTTATTTGTAGTTCATTCGTAGCACTTCTCACAGGGTGACACACTATTGCTTGTCAGTATTATTTTCCCACCTGACTTCTGTTTGCTAGTGTTTGAATTGTATTAGTCTTCTCCCTCTTCCACGCCTCAATTATTGGAATGAGGGTATGTGAAATCTCTATTGAAGGAAATAAGTACTGAATCTGTGGTACAGTAATGTAATGCTTTCCCTTGCAGGGTATAATAATTCTGCCGTGTTATCAAGGTCTGTATTTTTTTTAAGGTTTTATTTATCTATTCATATAGACACAGAGAGAGAGAGAGAGAGAGAGAGGCAGAGACACAGGCAGAGGGAGAAGCAGGCTCCATGTAGGGAGTCTGACCTGGGACTCGATTACGGGTCTCCAGGATCACACCCCAGGCCGCAGGCGGCACTAAACCGCTGTGCCACGGGGGCTGCGCAAGGTCAGTATTTTTTTTTTTTTTTTAAGATTTTATTCATTTGACAGAGACAGAGAGAGAGACCACAAGCAGGGGTACTCAGAGGGAGAGATGGAGAAGCAGACTCTCCACTGAGCAGGGAGCCTGCTGTGGGGCTTGATTCTAGGACCCTGAGATCATAACCTGAGCCAAAAGCAGATGCTTAACCAACTGAGCCACCCAGGTGCCCCAAGGTCAGTGTTTTTGACTCCTAGTAGCAGTAGCCAAATTTGTACCAGTTGAAGTTCTTCAGGAATACTTCTTAATGATGAGAGACTTTTTTTCCTTCGCCTTAAGGATCAACTTCTTCTGTTTTTCTGCTTATTTTTCTTCCTTACTTTGTAGAGGAAGAAAAAGGCAAAAAAAGAGTTAGGAGGTAAGTAATAAGTAGGATGTCTTCTAAATAGAATCACAGATGAGAATGAAATTTACAGAGAGGATTAGAAAGAGGAGTGATGTTGGGAATCCGTTGGGCCTAGAAAAAAACAAAACAAACAAACCACGAGAACATTTGGCTTTCTGGAACTTGAAAAGAGTAAAGACTTATCCAATAACAGTTGTAAGTCATCATGGATATGGATTTTAAAGCTTAAGGAATAAAATATTTTGCAAAATTTCCAGATCACAAATGATTGGCACAGTACTCTAGAATAGCAATGCTTTATATTGAGAATCTTCAAACATCTGAAATCTGTCATTGCTTGAGGATTATCAAAGCCTAAGGATAACTCACCAAATCCCAGATTCACCTATAGAATCACCTTGTGGTTCATGATAAAAACAAAAAAAAGGGGGGGGGGCAGGGAAAGAATTTGTAGTTAATTACTAGGTCTTGGGGGTGCCTGGCTGGCTCAGTTGGTTAAGTGGCTGCTTTCCACTCAGGTTGTGATCTTGGGGTCCTGGGATTGAGCCCCACATCAGGCTCCCTGCTCAGCGAGGAGTCTGCTCCTCCATCTCTTTCCTCTCCCTTTGTCCCCTTCCTCATGCTCTCTCTCTCTCTCTCTCAAATAAATAAAGAGTCTTAAAAAAATAATTACTAGGCCTTGGTCTAGAAAATGTACAAAGCACACAAGAATGGTGATGGAGTTTTGACGGGAGTGGAGGGACTCGAATTCTTTTGCAACTGGAATGTGCTGGAACTTCCCAACGGTTTGAAAGAATGCCTAGAATTCCTTTTTCTATTATGGTCACTGTTATTTCTCACAGAAGCAAGTGAATCTTCCCAAGCTGCCCTGGTTCCAGTAGATGAGTCCCCAGCAGGCTTCTGGGGAGCAAAGCTGGCCCGTGCACCATGGTTTGGGCACTGAGGGATCCCTGTGTTTCTCACGCAATAGGTGTTAGAGCTGTTATAAATCTTTAAAGCCAACAGGAAAATTAAGAAGTATGGCACAGAGCAGGACCTTGTCAGCTCCATAATGGGTGGTGGGTAAAAGAATTCTGCTACTTCCCTTGAGGCACTTAGTATAACTTAAAAAAAAAAAAAAACCCAAAAAACCCACAAAACTGCCTGCTTTATGGTCATTATCCAATTATAACAGGTTTTCACTTGGAAGAATTTAGTCATGTATTGCTTTCAGTTCATCCTGGGAGAAAAACAGTGTTGAATTCAATCAGGATGAGGGGTCTGTGACCCTCAGTGATGGAAAAAGACTATTTCTCTTAAATCATTTAGGGCAGTGAGTGCTGTAGAACATGGATAGAAAGCAGGGAATATTACAACTATCTTCTGGAGGTCATCCCCCATTAGAATGTGAGCTCTATGAGAGTAAGGATTTTGTTGTGTTCACTGCTATATCCCCACGCCCCCCCCCCCCCGTGTGTGTGTGTGTGTCTCTCATGAATGAATGAGAGAATGAATTTTTAAAAGATTTTATTTGTTTATTCATGAGAGACACAGAAAGAAAGGCAGAGACACAGGCAGAGGGAGGAGAAGCAGGTTCCATGCAGGGAGCCCGATGTGGGACTCAATCCTGGGACTCCAGGATCACACCCTGAGCCAAAGGCAGACGCTCAACCACTGAGCCACCCAGGCATCCCTGAATAAATAAAATCTTTTTTTTTTTAAAGGACTCTTTATGTTGTAGGGTATTTATTGTTTGTTTTTTAGACATGTGTTATTTTATTTCCTGTTTAAAAAAAGGAAAACACATAAAGATATTCAATGGGAATCTTGCAAATCAACTTCAGCCAAAATGAGGCTTTAAACATCACTTCTCAAATAGCTTTTGCCTAATCTTACCAGATAACATTTGGGGGCAAGTTAAAACTTGGAGCTATCTTTTCTAAACTTGGTCTTCTTTACCGAGACATTTGGTAAAACCTGCACAACTCTGGAGGATGCTAATTAAGTGTTCTTGTAGCTACTGCATTAAAAAAATGTATTCATTGTTTGTGTTTTTGCTTCAAACTGCTTAGAGTAACATTTATCAAAGCCAGAGCACATGCTGATAAAAATATCCAGTTGTGCATTCTCAAATGTTATAAAAAGCTCTCTACGTTGCTGAAGGTCACTGCTGGACAAGTCTCCATGCGTCAGAGGTTGGAGTGCGTATGTGTATGTAATGTGAGTGTTTCTGAGGTTAAGGAATAGAAATTTGCTGTGATGGATTGCCTTGATTTTTCTCTCCATACCTATCAAGGAAAGGATAATCCCTGTTTTTTATTTCTTGTTTACAAGAATGGGAAAGAAAAATGTGAAGTCTGCGTGGTTTATTATTTTATTTGTGGTTGAATCCTCATTTCTGAGAGAGGGCAAGTTAGGTGGTCCCCTCTGTTTTCCTTTCTCAATGTCACTGCTTTTTCACCTTTCTCCTTACTTCTTACGCCTCTGACTAGGGTACAATTAGGAGGCCGCCTAAGCAGCCTGATTTATGAGGCATTGAAAGGCACATCTGACCAAAAATAACTCTTTCACTCGCCTGCCATCAGTGCCTGAAATTCCCATGATAAGAATCACCCATTAAAAATTTTCTGCAGACACGCATGGTTTATTTGGGTCAATAAAGCATTGTGTTAGGGAGAAAGAGGAAAGTGGGAAAATGGGAAAGTATCTCATTAGAATGATTTTATCTTCTGAATCTCTCAGCCTCTTGGTCAAGGGTAGCATCTTAAATCAATATACTATTTAAGGCTGAAGGAAATTGGGAATTAGAGTCTTGTGTAGGATCTTCTTGTAGACTAGAGCAGTGTGAAGCCAATGAGCCTTGGGGAGATTCCCCAAACTAGACTGAAGAGCTAAGATATCAAAGACACATTTAGATATTTCACAATTCTGTTTAAGGCCAGGTTAGGAAGTAGGGTACATAAAGCTGGAGGGATCTCCTTTCAATTCCCCTTTTCTACCATCTTAGTCTTGGGTAACTATAACAAGACTAATGATTCTTTTATTCATAAGATAACATTGTGATGAAGGCCAAGTAGACTTATGACCAGAGGGAGATACATTTGGAGAAACAGAATTAATGATAAATTCTATGACTTTGTTGAGACTATTCTGTAAAAGTGTCTGGAGTGATGTTTCTGGTATTGCTAAATTGTCCATTCCTGGTCCTCACCAGACCTTCTGAAACAGATGTTCTGAGGTAGGGGCCTGGGATTCTACCCTCTAACAAACATGTCTGCTCACTTTTATGAACACTATTCGAGAATCACCAGTTAAGAGGCATTAGTATATCATAAGGTGGCTAACTTTTTCCCCAAAGATTTTATTTATTTATTCATGAGAGACACACACAGAGAGAGGCAGAGACACAGGCAGAGGGAGAAGCAGGCTCCGTGCAGGGAGCCCAATGTGGGACTCGATCCCAGGATTGCGGGATCATGCTCTGAACTGAAGGCAGACGCTCAACTGCTGAGCCACCCAGGCGTTCCTAGAGGTGGCTAATTAAGGTTCAAATGCTAGCTAGCTTGGCTGCTTACTCACTTTATGACCTCAGACAAGCTATTTAATCCTCTGGTTCTCAGTTTCCTCATTAGAATAGCGACTTTGCAAGGTTATTGAGTGAGGTCTGAAAAGTCCTGTGAAGTTAAGCACAGCACCTGGCACCTACTAAGGGCAAAAGTGCTAACCATTATTATGATGAGTATGTATATTGAAAAAGACTCCTAGACAATGCTTACTGACATTAAATATTTTATGGACTATTTACTTTGTAAAAGTATAATAAATTTAAAATTCTGTTTCAGTACATGGTAAAACCAATTGGTTTCCCAATTTCCCAATTACAGTTACCTAAGGTTTCTTTGTTGCTTTATTACCTTTTGCTTTTCTGTCTCCTCAAACATAACTAACAGCAAGAAACTTGGATGGAAAAATTTCATAATAAATATTCAGAACTATCTTGCATAAATCATAGTATCTCGCAATGGAAGAATTGGTTAACTGAATATGTTCTACTTTGAAATATTTTGCATATTGTTACTAGAACAGACCACCTGATTTATTATTTTTTTTTTTTGATTTATTATTTTTTATTAAAAAATATTTTATTTATTCATGAGAGACACAGAAAGAGAAAGGCAGAGACACAGGCAGAGGGAGAAGTGGACTCCATGCAGGGAGCCCAATGTGGGACTTGATCCTGGGACTCCAAGATCACTTCCTGGGCTGAAGGCAGATGTGCTTAACCCCTAAGCCACTCAGGCGTCCCCCACCTGGGTTCTATACCAGCTGTTGCTTTCCTTTATTTTTTAATGTAGTTTAATACATTAAAAATATTTTATTATAAGTAATCTCTACACCCAGCTTGGGACTTGAACCCACAACCCTAAGATCAAGAGTTGCACGCTCTACCAATAAGTCCACAACATGCCCCTATTATCTTATATCTTTACCCCTTTTTCCTGCCCCTTGCTCTCTTTCCTTGGTTGATGAAGTGCCTCCATTCTCCATTTTTTTCTGTTTTTTTGCCTTTCTCTTGTGTAATGTCTTCTCCTTCATTTTATAAGCAGAATTACTCTACACAGCTAAAGTCAGAGCTGAGAGAATTTATTTGGAATGCTGTTGAATTTCATAGCAGCTTATTCAGAGTTGGTATCGATAAATACATAAGCAGGTCTATGCCTAAAATAGATCTTAGAGTGCCAAACCAAAAGGATAAGAGCAAAGGTAAAAAACGGACTCTTACTAGTTTATCTTGGTATAGATTACGGTAAACACTATTACCCAATGGCAATGTAAAAATGAGAAAGTCAGTAGAATATTATGTAATTGCAGGGTATAGTAAATGGGATACATTATAAAGTGGAGTATGGAGGAGGAGATCTGGGAGAAATGCTGACTTTCAGTGTTCTTCCTTCAACTACGACCTAAAAGACACGGCCAATGAGGAAAATGGTGCACTTGGCATCACCTCCCATGCATTCCTTTCTAAAGGCCAGAATCCCTTTTGAGTGGTGGAAATATAAACTCTGGGAAGTGGAATTCTTAGGTTCAAATCCAGACTTCACAATTTTAAGCTGAGTGTCCTTGGACGATTTACTCTCCCTCTGCCTCGGTTTCCTTATTATAGAGATAATAATGGCATACATTTCAGGGGTGCCTAGGAGGAACAAATGGGAATAATACTTAGAAAAGCACGTTGAAAATACCTACCTTGAAGTAAACTCTCAATTATCAATTGCTGTTAGTGTTATTATCTTTGGTATTTTTTACTCACTAAGTTTGAAATATCCTGACAGAGGAGGTGTGCAGGGAGTTTCTGGGCAGACCAATTTGCTTGTACTGTGTGAATTTACACAGTAGTTATTTTTCTTTCTGGGAAGTGAAGAAATCCCTGCCTGGCTGCTGTTCACATCTTTATTCAGTAAAGTGCACTATGATTTCTAGTAAATCTCAGATATTTCTGTATTTATAAATTAATTCATTGCTAATCCACCTGTAACTACATATAATGAAAACAGAGATGTATTCAGCATGTACTAAAACTCTCCCTTTACAGCATGCACATCTCAATTCTGGAAATATCTATTTGGCCCAGTGCATCTTTCTTTCTCATGATTAACATTCTGCTTTTGTTGTTGTTGTTGTTGTTGTTGTTGTTGTTGTTGTTGTTATTCAGCATATGTGAACTGATAGTAAATCTGGGAATTTGTCACTTAAAATATTGTAGGTCTCATACATAACAGTAATGGTAAGTAGAGGAATTTTTAAATCCCTTTGGCAAAAGTGTAAGAAAGCAAAGAAAAGGGCATCATATTTCAAAAAGTATTTTCAGACAAATCATTCTCTGAGAGACTGAAAATAACATCAGTCATGCAAGACACACCCCTTTACTTCTATTCCATTTTTATCATATCAATCTCCTTTGCAAAATTGAAGTTGTTCATAAATATTTTCCTTCCAAACTGTGGGAAATAAGTCATGAGTAACTTTGGCTCTTTGATAAAGTTAGGTTAAGGGACTGCTTATCACTGAAACAATGAACACAAAAGCAGTTCAATCCTGGGGCCTCTGACAAAAACTCCTCAATACCCAGGCGGTACTCATGCTCCTTGTTCTCAGGCATTCCAGGGGAGTGGCTACAGGACAGCCTGCACAAGGAATTTTCAAATACTTGAAAATTCTTTCCAATTTTCCCACCCTTCAGAGTTGATAAGTCTCTGATCCTTTAGCAAAGGATTTGTTCTGCAAGAACCCAAAGTATCCCAAAGAACTATGTTTACCCATAACAAGCCTAGCTCTCTGTTTAATGTAGCCAGAAGGACACTGCTTTTTGGACTCATGGTCACATCCCCACAGATTTGACTTCATTTGGTGGACACTATTAAAAGATTATCCCATTATTGAGAATTTCCATTGCATCACATTCTAAATATTAGTAACGTCCCTCTATGGGGAAAGTGATGTAATGAGAGGGCATAGACTGATTTGACCTCAGGCAAATCATACAGATAGGTATGTGGACTAATCGGCTGACTAATAAAGCCCAGTGGTACAGGGAGTAATGCTCTTGGGGCAGAGACTTTCCTAGTAGTTCTTGAAAGAGGTAAAGCCATAGAAGGAAGTTTTATATGACTCTGTTGCCTTGGTCCTGTGATGGTTATTTTGAAAGCTGCCAAGGAAGACAAAGTATAGATAGGAACTATGGCAGAATGATGGAATGATGGAATGGGAATGGAGCCATGAGTAGCTTGCTGACACTTTAACAGGTGGGGAACATAGCATTTCTTTTCTTCTTTTTTTTTTTTTTTCTATTTTGGAAGCCAAATGATGCTCATAAGGAATTAAAACTGCAGTTGAGGGCTGCAGGTGATTTAAGAATGAAGATATATATTTTTAAATATTTTATTTATTTATTCATGAGAGGCAGAGACATAGGGAGAGGGAGAAGCAGGCTCCCTACCGGGAGCCTGATGCAGGACTTGATCTCAGGACCCTGGGATCACAACCTGAACCAAAGGCAGACGCTCAACCATCTAGCCACCCAGGTGCCCCAAGAATGAAGATACTAAGAAACAGTTATAACAATGATTTGTTTTTTCAATGTTACCAGAAAAAAGTTTTGAAAGAGCACCTAAGGAAAAAGATTCTAGTTAAAAAGGAATGAGAAGACATAAAGGGGCTCAATAATTTGACAAACCAGTTAAAATTAAACTTTTAATTATAACTTTGCTTGAACAAACCTTACAAACAATTGATTACATTTTAATTGTTAAAAAAATAAATTACAGAAGTAGTACATGATCAATAAAAGAATGTCAAGCACTATAGATATATGCAAAATAAAAAGTGAGAATCTCTCTTCTTTCCCTTACAGGGGTAAATACTGCTATAATCTATTTATCTTTCAGGCCTTTTAGAACACTGTATATATTATAAATGTGTTTTAGGGTGGGTGCTATGACTATATGTATTCTGCTATTTTTAAAAAAGATTTTATTTATTTATTCTTGAGAGACACACAGAGAGAGGCAGAGACACAGGTAGAGGGAGAAGCAGGCTCCATGCAGGGAGCCTGATGAGGGACTCGATCCTGGACCCTGGGATCATGCCCTGAGCTGAAGGCAGACACAACTGCTGAGCCACCCAGGAGTCCCTTTTTTAAAAAATATTTTATTTATGTATTCTTGAGAGACATAGAGACAGGCAGAGACACAGGCAAAGGGAAAAGCAGGCTCCTTGCAAGGAGACCGTGCAATTTTTTAAAACTTAATATATTATGTACATTTTTCTACTCTTAAAAAATAGACATTATTTGTATTCTTCTTAATGGATAATCAATTATTTAAATAAACTGAAATGGATTGCCAGCCAAGACTCCTTGGCAATTCTGAAACTTAAGCAAAATTCTATATTGGATGTATTTAAAATATTTTTCTTGATGTGATATACTTGCTGACATGTTTGATAATTGCTTGTAAATGATGCCCCACTAGATGGCATTCCACTTACCAGGATAAGATAGGAAAAGAAGACATGCCACAGGTTATAAAAGCAGATTTCATGAGAATATGTATAGTATAATTCCAATTCTATAAAAGGTATGTACATGTGTAGAAAGCAGTCTAGCAGCCTAGATACTAAAATGCTAACAGCTGTCATTGCAGGATGGTTTAAATGTAGGGTTCTTTTTTTTTTTTTTCCTAATATGGTTTTTTGTTTTCCTTTTTTTTTTTTTTTAAGATTTGTTTATTTACTTTAGAGAGAGTGAGCATGAGCAAGAGGGGCAGAAGGAGAAGGAGAGATAATCTCAAGTAGACTCCATTCTAAGCATGGAGCCCACCATGGGGCTTGATCTCATGCCCCTGAGATCATGACATGGCCAAAACCAAGAGTCAGGTGCCTAACCAACTGTGCCATCCAGGCACCCTAGTTTTCTGTATTTTCAACAATGAGCTTCCATTGCTTTTTAAAAAGTAAATGTAGTATAAAAATGCATCTGATAAAAGTTCATGTACAAAGACTATAGTAACTAAACCCATCTCAATTAGCTTCCACTCTATCGCCATACCTCAGAGTAAAAGAGTATAAGTACCAGGCCCTTCTTTGATTTTCCTAAGGAATTAGTTTTGAGTTCCCTCATTAAGATAAAGCAATCTTTAGCATCATTAAAAAAGTTGATCAGGAAATGAGACAAAAATCGGGAAATCATATTCCTTTATTACATATATGAAATATAAAAATTAACATATATATATATATATATATATATATATATATATAGCAAGTCCACAGGACCTCAGGAAAAAAAATATGTTCTTTATGTGAAGTTAATTTTATGGCACTGTGGTTTATGTTTTGTATATTCAAGTACAGAAGACACTGTACGTATTGTGGTTATGCATGGGTACAGAAGATGAATAATAATGGAAACTGTAGTTTGGTGAACTATCACATACATTGTGTCAAAAAAATGAGTAAATATAATGGCCATATACTGTTAATAAAGATAAGGAAGAAACTGTTTCATTCAGGTTTAAATATTAACACAAAAATAAATTCTGTGTCTACAATAATTTTTGCAGTGTATACAAGTGCATTGCAAATAAATGAGCTTTTAAAAATTTAAAGTCCATTTCCTCTTCAAGCATTTCTACACTTATGATTTCTTCTTCTTAAATTAAAGTCTCATCTTGTTTAGTTTTTTAAAAATATTTTCATCATGGCTGGTATCTGTGGAATCTAACTTCTACCCTGAAGCTGAGACTTCATATGCAAACATGTTCTCCTTTTAGGTTCCAAATGTTCAGAGCTAAAACCATACGACTTCCTTTTGTCCACACATAGTGGCAGTGCTTCTGTTTCAGTAGGTTTTTATACACGCCCTTTATTTTTCTTTCCGCCAACAACAGTCTTCAAACTTTCACAACACAAGTGGTAGGTAGTAAAGTGCTTTATACAAGGAAATACTATATACATGTGGAGAGGTTCCATTTAACACCCCACAGACTACAGTTCACACACATCACACAAAGGAAGGCTCTTTTTTAAGAGAAACCTTTTTTGATAGTTGGGTTGGGGAGTCCTTAAAATCTCCTTAATTACTTTAAGTAGCACAAATATAAGTAACATATCTGAAGTTGGAAGGAGTTAGATGTACTGCCCTTAATGGATTACTGCTAAATATCATACTGCTATTAAAAATACTCTTAATAGTTATGAATTACAGAATCAGTCCCATAGAAAGCAGGTATCAGCATAGGATTTCTCATTTGTCTTTATGACACACACTGTATTTAAACATGGCCCCCCAAAAGACGGATTAGACAAGGCCCACGAATTGGAATATTTCTGTATATTTTGGCACTTAAAAAATTCCAGTTTCTTTTTTGAGGTCTCTTTTCCATTAAGTTTGTGTTTCATACATAGAGAAGTGCCATTATGTGCTATATACCTATATTGCTACTTGCACTCTCTTTTTAAAATATCCATGACTTTTCTTCCAAGGGATGGTTTCCAGTGCTGGACAAAACTTTTCATATTCACGACTAGTTTGCCTGTTCTTACATCTTCATGTCCTGCCACAAGGTATTCCAAACCTAAAAGAGAACAAAGTTAGGGGCTACACAGTATCATAATTTGTTGAAGGGGGTAGATGTGACCTCAGTGGTTTCAAATGCACAGTTCATGGTTTTATATATTCATAGTTGAAATAGGGAGTCACAGGCAATGACAGCTGGCACTGATTAAGCATTTACTCTATGTTAAATGGTTTGCGTGTATTATTTCATTTAATCTTGAAAATAACCCTAGGAAGTAGGTATTATTTTTTATCTGGTTTTACCAAATAATGAAACTAAGGCCTTGCAAGATTACAAAGCTTGTTCAGTGTCTCCCAGGGAATAGCAGCACTTGGATTTAAGCTCAGGTCTGTCTGGCTGTAGAACTTTTACTTTATACTGTACTACCCTCCATGATAAAGAAGTGAGGATTCTGTGGGTACTTAGCATACTGCCATAAATTAGTATTTCTTGGAGTCTCACTGTGTATGGTAGTGTATATTAAGGAGGATTTCATAAAAGTGAAACAACCATTTGGGAAAACATATTGGAAGAGGCTTATGACTTATACAAAGTAATACATATTTCCTATAGAAAGTCCATGTATTTTTGTAATATAGACATTTGTTTGTCATATTTAAAGAAAAAGATGAGACTTCACCAGATATTTGTAATTCAAAATTATTTTCGGGCTTCAAATAAAAAATTTTGGCTAATGTACAGAAAAATGAAAATACAATCTCATTATCTAGACAACAACAAAAAATGAAGTATGTTAATCTCCTTCAGTAGATGTTTGTAATAATATCAATATTGGTCTTCATGTTCTGTCTCCAAATGAATGAGGCCATATAATGTTTGTCCTTCTCCGATTGACTTATTTCACTCAGCATAATGGGAAACGAACTAGGGGTAGTGGGGGGTGGGGGTGAATGGGTGACGGCACTGAGGGGGGCACTTGACGGGATGAGCACTGGGTGTTATTCTGTATGTTGGCAAATTGAACACCAATAAAAAATAAATTTATTATTAAAAAATATCAATATTGGTGTTTTGAAATAATTTTCTTTAACATTATAGGACAGAGCAAATAAGTAATTACATTTATAAAAGAAAACTTTCCTAGATAAACAGACATATACTTTAAAACTTAAGAGAAAATACTAGATGTTAATATTAAACTGAAAATATCAATTTAAACTCATGGCTTTGTATCTAAATATAAAAATTAATATATATTAATAAAATATATAAAATAAAACATATATATATATGTATTTTTTTAGAAGGCCTCCCAGTAGCAGTGAACACCTATAATGGACATACTATGGTCTCAAATTAAACAGATCTCACTAAAAACAAAACAAGGCTTCTTGCAGAAATGCTATTACAGGTTCAGGGCAGGAAAATACAGAGTAGCATGGGATATCTTATTGTGCTAAAAAGCATGGAAGCTCTCAAAGACTAATGGGGATCACTGTAAAAGGACATGGGAGCTAGGAAGAAAAGGCTACAACTTGTTAAAGTTGTGATAATTTGAGCAACAAGGAACATAATAATTGCTATCTATTGAAACTTACTGAATCAACAAAAATCTGTAATTTCAAAATGATACTCAAAAAAAGAGAAATTCAGAGAAAAACTAATTTGTCATCTTTTGAGGTAGCTGTTAAAACCTTACTTACTTTGAAAAGTGAGTACTTTGGGAGTTATAGGGAAAGAATTTAGCACTTATCCTGTCTTTACAATAGGAACTGTGAATAGCAGCTATAGGTTAACGGTAACCTATAGCCCAGCTTGGAAGAGAAAATCCCTTTACAGAAGAATGTCAACTAGTAAATGAGGGGAATCAGAAAAACATCTTTTCTCAAGCCCCAATGAAATAATTGATTCAGGAAGGATTGCCCGTTGGTGGTAACACCATTAAGTCAATGGTTAGTGGGAAACTGAATATTTGTATCGTGATGAAGTTATACCACACTCATTACTTTCTAATCTCTAAAGGGAAAACAAAACTGCCCAATGGAGAGATCAGACTGTCATCATTCTAACCAACGGTCAAGTTTAGCAACTCTGATGGTGGGTTATCCAGGTCCTATGTGTCTTCTGATAGGATTTAACATGAAGTCCATACCCAGCAATATCTCTAATGGATTCTAGTAAAAATGTTTGTCTTGGATCTATCAAGCTTTTCTTTAGAGATTACAAGAAACATAGGAGGTAGAGCGACAGGCTAAATGACACCACAGGAATCAATAAGACAACTATAGAAGGTAAGATAATCTACAGGACATTTGGCCTGGATTCTTCAACACTAATAATTTCTTCAACAACAATTTAAAAAGGAACTGTGCTTGAATAAAAGATACTTGAGAAACTTTAAAACCAGATACAATGTGTGATCCTGGATTAAACACTGACAAGGACAAACCAGTTCTAAAGGACAGTTTTGGGCTAGTTAGGAAATTGGAATATCGTCTGAGTATTAGAACGTGTGAAAAGAAACTATAATTGAAGGCAATGATCACTAACTGAATAAAATAGGTTGTAGAATGGAGCATACTATGATTTTATTTTGGTGAAAAAAATACAATATATGTGTGCACAAAGACCTTGCAGGATTTGCACTAACCTGTTAACAGAGAGGATCTCAGGAGGTAAGAAATGTGAAACTAACTTTCCTCTAAATTTTTATAATGTACACGTGTATACATTCTATAAGGAGAGGGTTATTTAAAATATTATTAAAAGAAATCAACCCTAAACTTAAAAATATCTATGATGGTGTTTTCATTAAAGAAAAAAAAAAAAAAACAAGAGAGAGAGAGAAAATGAAGGGAAAATAATGGTAGAGATTTTAAGCACTGGAAAGCACAAATGTTAAGATGGATTATAAGGTATTTACATTATTTAAAGAGTAGCCTTGGCATCTGTATGAAAAGAATCCCAGTATTTAATTAATGGGCTAATTATTATTTTTTTAAATGTTTATTTATTTATGATAGTCACAGAGAGAGAGAGAGAGAGAGGCAGAGACACAGGGAGAGGGAGAAGCAGGCTCCATGCACCGGGAGCCCGATGTAGGATTCAATCCCGGGTCTCCAGGATCGCGCCCTGGGCCAAAGACAGGCGCTAAACCGCTGCACCACCCAGGGATCCCAATTAATGGGCTAATTAAAATATAATGGTCTTGATATTGTTTGTATCATACCTTAAGTAATAAAATCCTTGTGTAAAAATACAATAAATAATTTTTAGGAAACTTCATTGCTAAGTCTAGGATTTTATTTTATTTAAAGATTTTATATATTTATTCATGAGAGACTCAGAGAGGCAAAGACATAGGTAGAGGGAGAAACAAGCTCCCCATAGGGAGCCTGATGCAGGACTTGATCCCAGGACCCCAAGATCAGGACCTTAGCCAAAGGCAGATGCTCAACCACTGAGCCACCCATGTGCTCCACTAAGTCTAATATTTTAAATGAATTTACTTTTAAACTATAGAGGAAATACTATAGGAGTTTGCCATTAAAGTATGAATATACATTAAACTAATAAAAATGATACTGAATAAATCCAAAAATTATAGCAGCATCATGCCAAAAATTATCATAGAAAACAATGTTATCTGTTGTATCACTTACTAGCATTTACTTTTTACTTTCCTATTTTTATGCTTTTGACATCTACTTTGATACGTTTGAGGGCACAATGTTTATTTTGTTCTCATAGAAAACATACTTTATTGCTAGTGTTAATATCCCAAATTATTGATGAATGAGTAAGTGTACATATGAATGTAGGAATGAATGAATTTGCAGGGTTGCCAATTAGATTGTTCCTTTTCAAAAAAGTAGCAGAGGAAGCTAGTTGGCGTGTCAGGTTTCCGAATTTTCTTATCAGCTTTCTTTGGCCTTAGCTACTGAACTTGTAAAAAATGGAAAAACAAAGTGAAATGAAAGAGTGTCTGGTTCTGCTTTGGCAGGTTTCAGTCTTTTCTTCAAAGCAAGTAAACATGTTTTTAAGAATTCTTTGAATAATTGCACTTATGTTTTCAATTGTGATGAACTCAGTTGATTCTTTGACTCTGGCAGAAACCTGATGAGGAAGTATAGTTCACTTCCTGGAGGGTGGCTCAGATGCTCAAAGCTTTTTCTTTTTAATGTTTTACTAAAAAACTGGACAGATTATTTATTCTTTTGCCAAGATAGTAGAAAGTGCTTGCAGGAAGAGCCTCTACACACAGATTACTGGGAAATAGAACCTAAATTAATGACTCTTCATTTCCTGTATTCAAAATCTAAGATTCTGATTACTTCATTTGTTCTTTGGAAACATATTTGTTTATTATTGAAAATGTCTTTGTTTCCTTTTCCTTATGAAAATTTAAATGAATTTATGTAAAATACTAAAGGGGTATAAAAGGATGTAAGAGATTAGTCAACAGACAAAAAGTCAAGAGTTTTATATTTTAGGTTGTTTAGGTTGGGGGGAATATTTCATTGATAGTTTCTCTTTTTCTCTGTCACTCAGTTATCTATTTCTCTCAGTTATTAATCAGATACTACAGTGACTTCTTATGGAACATAACTGGGGTTTCCTGGGCTTTTATTTGAGAGGAATTAGATCCAGAACATAAATTATGCACCTGTTTTAGCAGTGCCATAAAGACACAGATAGTAACTACACAAAGTGGGAAATACAGAGGATTTAAAAAAAGATACTTGTTTTAATAGAACTTAATCTGGATATCATGTTATCATTTAAATACTAATGGTAGGTACTAGAAATGCTATGATCAAAAACCTAAAACCCATTCTCAAATTTAATGGAGATAGAGAAATAAACAGCTTATGACACAGTATGAAAGTGTACTTGTAGAGTGTAAAGGTAAGAATCCCACGCTTACTCGCTTGGTTCTACCATGGTAGTTACATTTTAAGATGCAAATTTCCCTTAATTCCTGCTGTTTTTAATTTCTGCTGTTTCTAATTTGAAACCAGAATGATCATTTAATGAAAAACAAAATGATGAGAATTAGAGCTGTTTTCTATCCAGGAGACACAGATGCTTCTCATGCAATTGTAAAAATAAATTCAATATTATTTGCACAGATGGAATTTTGCATTTGAATTTCCTTTGGGATTGTAAATCCTACCCAGGGCACTGCAATAGGACCTAGCTTTCAGATGAATTGTTAGTGGCAACTAAATTTATGAAAGTGTTTTCTATACTACTGGCACCTGGAACCAAGCTGAGACTTCTCTTTTAGAACAGAAAATATTATATTGCTGGATTTAAAAATATTTTACTTTTATGAAACTTGTGGAAGAGAAATAATTTTTTGATGTCAGCTCAAAGAATTCTATTTGGATTTTCCCCAGAATTCAGATGGTAAAAAGAAGAGATACTCTTGGTGAGTTTGTTTCAGTTGTGGTTTGAGAATGTTAATACAAGGAGCAAATCAGCATAGACAAAGTAGTTATTAAGCTAGACAAGTCTAATAAAGCTTACCAGGATTGAGGATTGGACAAGTGCAGCCTCTGTTAGTCCATGATTCTGGATATAATGTTCGTTTTCCTCGTAAAATTTTCAATTTGGTAGATTTTAAGACTTTTTTTATCTTCACATTGACCTCAGCATGGGATCCTTTGTCGTGAGCGGATAAAATCTTTATTTTTAGTACTGTAACAGCACAATTCCAAAAGTCAAAATGCATAGAATTTCATAGTACCTTTTGGATTTGGAATAACTTAAATATGCATTTCAGAGTATAATGGAAAAGTTAATTAATGATGGAAATGTGGAAATTTGTTTTAAAAATCATTAGGTACTTGATGAGCACTGAGTAATATGTAGAATTATTGAATCGCTGTATATTACACCTGAAACTAATATAAAACTGTATGTTAACTATACTGGAATTAAAAAAAACTCAAATAAAAAAATCATTAGGCTCACTAACTTTTGCATTGGTTTCACCTTATTTACCTATATTAACTATACTCTTCCTTCTTAGACATTTTCAACCACTGTTTCCCATATCATTAAGCTAAAAGAATATCAGCTATTTGCCTATGGCAGACATAATCTTTTTTTTTTTTTTAAGATTTTATTCATTTATTCATGAGAGACACAGAGAGAGAGAGAGAGAGAGAGGCGGAGAGAACAGGCAGAGGAAGAAGCAGTCTCCACAGGAGCCCGACGTGGGACTTGATCCCCGGTTTCCAGGATCAGGCTCTGGTCTAAAAGTGGCACCAAACCTCTGAGCCACCTGGGCTGCCCTGCAAACATAATCTTAAATACATTTAGCTATCAAACCCAAATAGAAGATGTATAGGCAGTAGAATTGTTATACTGGTTTTTATTTAGATTCTGACTATATTTTACTCTGTGGCTCACTGTTTATAAAATTAGGACAAAGAACAAACCAAATGTTACTGCCAGAATACATTTCATACATTCTAAAGAGATTAAATATTTAAGTATTGATTATTTAATCTTCTTCCCTGGTTGTAAAATACAAGTTGACTGGGGTTAGGATGGCTGTCCTTCCAAATGATGGCAGAGCTTCAGTGTTCTCTATAACTCATGATTCTATTATGCTATGATCTTCCATCTATGAAACAGGGTGGGGAAGAAAGTAGACCTAAGGAACACTGGAAAAAAAAAAAAGGAAAACAACAACAACAACAAATAAGGAACACTGGAGGTAGTGTTCTATATTACTCAAAGAGTTCTCATGTGGTCATCTATATCTTGATGGAAAATTCTGTATAATGAGGGAACCCTATATTGGCTGGTCCCAATTTCTGAGAATATGATTGTCAGCAGTCTTTATAGAATCACCAAATCTTAGACTTTTAATGGGTCTTAAGAGTTCATCTTGTTTTAAGTTTGAGGAAGCAAGTTTTAAGAAGTTAAATGAACTTTCCAAGTTTGCATGACCAGTAAGTTAGAGGTAGAGTTTGGGCTGGAATCCCAATAAGATAAATGCAGGAAGGGTACATAGCATAGTGCCTTGCTCATAGCTAATGTTCAACAAATGTTCACTATTATTTTTCTATTAGACTGTATGCTCAAAGAGAACAGGAACCTCATCTATTCACTATTAGAGCTTAATAAATAATTGCTAAAGGAATAAACAAATCAATCACATTCCCCCCCCATTAGTAGAGAGTGGGGGAGTGGAAACCTTTTTCCAAGTCTGTAGGTGTATTACACCTAATAAAAACAAGGTATTTCATTACATCATTAAGAGCGTTTGAGTTTTTTTTTTTGTTCGAGTTTTCTTTTCTTTTTTAAATTTTTATTTATTTTATGATAGTCACACACAGAGAAAGAGAGAGAGAGGCAGAGACACAGGCAGAGGGAGAAGCAGGCTCCATGCATCGGGAACCCAACGTGGGATTCGATCCCAGGTCTCCAGGATCGCGCTCTGGGCCAAAGGCAGGCGCCAAACCGCTGCGCCACCCCAGGATCCCTGTTCGAGTTTTCTTAAGCAGAAAATTATACAGTTGTATTAAAAGATGCCAGTGAAGTAGTTTGTAAATTTAGAGAGCTACCAAATATATGTAATATTGACAACCAGTTGTTATTTCCACTAAACTGGCTATCTTTGGACTAAATTTTTTGCTTTTGATAGTAAATACCATTTTTCTCTGAAGTACTTTTCTTTATTGAGCACTATACATTTGAAAAGTTTTCTTCTGGGATCCCTGGGTGGCGCAGCGGTTTGGCTCCTGCCTTTGGCCCAGGGCGCGATCCTGGAGACCCGGGATGGAATCCCACATCGGGCTCCCGGTACATGGAGCCTGCTTCTCCCTCCGCCTGTGTCTCTGCCTCTCTCTCTCTCTCTCTCTGTGACTATCATAAATAAATAAAATTAAAAAAAAAAAAAGAAAAGTTTTCTTCTATTATTTAGCCAAATTGTCAGGTAAAAGGAAGGAAATATGTATGTAATTTTAGATAAGATTTATAAGGTTTTTAACATTTACTTTTTAAAATATTTTATGAGATTAAATACAGTGTTATCAAGAACCGAAACACTGGTTTCAGAAATCAGGACTTAAAATTTTCTCTTCGTTGTAATGCATATTTTGGTCAGTATGAATTATAGAACAATAAAAAGCCTTAGATACTAGTCAAGAATGTCTTGGCAAGATAAGGCATCTAATTTGCTTTAATAGTAAACATAAAGCCATTTAGAATTTGAAGATAGTAACAGTCTTTACTTAGGGCAGTGACATTTTCCTTTGTTTACATTTTCCTGGTATTTGAAAGGAACAGGAGTCTAGAATATCAGAGAGGGCAGGAAAGAGACTTGGATGGATAGCTATTCTAAGTGCTCCCCAAATATATATCTTCCTCCTCCTCCCTACCAGTTACTGAGCATATAGTACGTGCTAGGTAATGTGCTGTGTGCTTTTCTAAAATATCATTTTACAATATCATCCTTATTTTACAGATGAAGTCTGGAGAGGTTAAGTTACCCATGCATTTGACCAGAAATCAAACCCATGTAGGTCTGAATCCAAAGCTCAAGCTCTTAAGCACTGTGAAATAGTGTTTATTTTTATTTATTTTATTTATTTATGATAGTGACACACAGAGAGAGAGAGAGAGAGAGAGAGAGAGAGGCAGAGACACAGGCAGAGGGAGAAGCAGGCTCCATGCACGGAAGCCCAACGTGGGACTCGATCCCTGGTGTCCAGGATCGCGCCCTGGGCCAAAGGCAGGCGCCAAACCGCTGCACCACCCAGGGATCCCTGAAATAGTGTTTAAAAATGATTTCTGCTTAGTATTATTACATGTTAACCTGCACAGATTATTCCTCGAAACTAGTATTATTACAGGAAACTGGCACAGGGATCATTTTAGTGACTAGAGACTTCCTTTTTAGATTATTAAGACAAGAAGCATCGATAAGAAAGGATTATGTCTTTTTTTTTTTTTTCTTTTTGTTATTTGCCTCTTTTCCTTATAGTAGGATGGCCATGCTTTTGCTCGGCCAGTCTCCTGCCCTGGCCAGGACATTCAGCGCCATCTTTATTAGGAATTATTATAGAAGACCGATGTTTTGATATATTAAGAATGTCATAGACTAAGCCTCCCATTTCCTCAAAAATTCCTTGTACTTGGTTTGAATAGATTCTTAGAAGCATTCAAGGATTTTGAACTTACCATATGAATATTTCATTCCACAGAATGCTTTGGAGTTTCCTAATACCTGTTCTTTACATTCACATTTACCTGCATAAAGTAAATGAAAAATAGTGTTGGTTATTTAGAAACAAAGAAAAAAAAACAGCAAGTAAATCCATGTAGCATAACTCATTTTTTTAATTGAAGTATAATTAACATACACTGTTTTATTAGTTTCAGATGTCAGGTAGTATAACTTTTTAAGGCTTGAGTGATTCATACAACATAATCCATAAACACAATTAAACTTTAAAAAGTCATTCAAACAAAGTAGTGTCACTTTCTGAACAGAATTAGTTATCATTCAATAAAGTATTGATTTAAAAGAATGTAGAAAGCTGGAAACAATGATATATTTTAATACTTTTAACTTATGATAGATATAGTCCAGTATTAAGAGTCCATGCTAATGGAAAGGAACAACTGAATGGATAAGCTATAGAAAAGACAATTGTCTTTTTATAATTAATGTCCACCATGCCAAAAGTCAAATGTAGTAAAATAATCAAGCAATCGTTTGAAGGTAATGCCATCCAATTTAACAGTATTTATTGAGCACCTACTATGTGTAGGACATGATGCTATATACACAGGGGTATATAAAGCAATATGCAATTCTTGCCTGGAGACTTACAGCTCCGTAATGTGAATAAAGCAAGCGTACAAACAGCAATAAGCATTCTGAGATAGGTATAACATACTTGGGTGGGAGAGCTGCATGTTTGGGAAGATGGGAAAAGGATCTTCATGCCTGAAGATCGATTTGAAATGGACTCTGAAGAATATGTAGTATGTTTACTCCCAACAGCTTAAATTATGTATTACAGTTATTGTGTGTGAGACATTTGCCAGGCTGTAGAAGACTTTAAAAATGTCTTTGTATATAGTTTTTATATAGCATTCTCATTCATTTATCTGCTTCCTCTCTAAACTGTGAACCTTGAGGACAATGGTTATGTCTTATTTATCTTTATATTCCCAGAACCCAGAAGGAATAGGATTTCCATTCTTACTTAACAGATATTTCATCCTTCCCTTTCTGCCCTCACACATTACATTTCATAGGCATTGAATGACATAAAAGTAGGTAACATTTACCAAGGAGCAGTTACTATGTGCCCCACACTATTTTAAGTATTTTATACTCATTTACTTGTCTAAGACCTAACATAGAAATTTGACACGGACAAGAATACAGAGATAAAAGAGCAAGGAAGAAATGTAAGGGAGAGGGCAGAGTGTGTTCGTGGAAGTCAGTGGTTCTCTTTTTCCTGAGTACAGATTGAGTTGTGAATAGTAGATGCATCATGGAGGACCAGGAATTGTGACTGATACACAATTAGGACCTGAATTTAATTTGTCAGAGAAAAGATATTTTAAAAAAATTGACTATAGTCCACATAAAATGTTACATTAATTTCAGGTGTACAACACAATGATTCAACAAGTCTATATATTATGCTACATTCACCACACCACAAGCTACCAACTGTCACCATGCAGTGCTATTACAATACCATTGACCATATTCCTTATGCTGTGTCTTTATTCTCACGACTTATCATTTCATAACTGGAAGCCTGTATCTCCTGCTCCCCTTCACCCATTTTGCTCATTGATAAAGGGGAGTTTTCAAAACTTATCAGGTTAAAGAAGTTACATGAATTAAAACTATCTATCTATAAATATTAACCTGGCATTACTGTATCAGAAGTATTGGGATGGAGAGAAAATGGAAGTAGGGACCAGTTAGAAGCTGATGAAATTGATGATAGCAACAGTAACTGAATTGAGTGCCAACTATAAGCCATAAACTATATAAGGAACTTTATCCATATGATCTTAATATTTATAATAACCTTATGACAGCAGAGTATTTTCTTTTTTAAGATTTTATTTATTTATTCATGAGAGACACAGAGAGAGAGAGAGGAGAGACACAGGCAGAGGGAGAAGCAGGCTCCATACAGGAAGCCCGACATGGGACTAGATCCCGGGGCTCCAGGATTACACCCTGGGCTAAAGGCGGCGCTAAACTGCTGAGCCACCGGGCTGCCCTACAATAACCTTATGAGATAGGCATTATTTACAAATGAAAAAATAAAGGCTCAGAGAAGTTAATCAGCTTGTCCAAGGCAGTGTAACTAACAAGTAGCAGAGCCAGATTTTTAGCCTGGGTCTGGGAGAATCTGAAACCCCTGATCTTTCCACTGTCCTGTGTCTCTAAGTCAGATGAAATGTGGGTCTGAACTGAAGAGGTGATTGTAGGTCTAGAAAGGAAGGACTATTAAGGGAGGCTGCAGAGTTAGGGCCTAGAGATCTTGTCAATGGATTGGAAGAGGAAGCCTAAGAATGAACTTGAAGTTTTCCGCCAAGGTGAGAGGAGATTGAAGTATTACTAACAAAATAGGCAAGTTAGGAGGAGAGCATTTCAGGAGTGTATAATTTAAGAATTTTGTTTTTGTTTTTGTTTTTGTTTTGGTAGCAATCAGTGGTTTAACTTAATTGTTGAAAGGATATGCATGCAGTAGCTTGCAGAGAGGAGAAAAAGCTGAAGAACCAGGACTCAGAAAAGACAAGAATCAGGAGAGCAGCAGAGATCTAGATGGCAGGAACTGTCGTGCAGTCCCTCTCATGCATTTGCCATTGAAATCATGAACTGTGATCACTTTCAGACTTTGTCACTTTTGGCTCAAGACTTAAATTCTGGCGCGAGCACATCTGATTGGCCTGGCCAAGACTATATTAAATGGGGGGGGGCAGGATGGCTCCCCAGAGTAAAACTGGGTTGTGTTACCTCAGAAATAGCAAGAATAAAGGGGAAATGGATCTGGTTAGGCAAAAACAGCAAAGGTCTAGTATGAGGAGAATATAAAGAATTAGAGTTGCTGACAGAACATCCATGTGGAAATGAGGGTATGATTCTGGTGAGACGAGGTTGGGTAGACATGGTGATGTGGCAAATAGTGACACATTGGCTCTAACTAAAGCTGCTCTAGAAACTAGAGAATGACATGTGCAAGTGGAAAATCACAGTGGAATTAGATAGTAGGAATGAGAAATCTAAAGTGCTTAAAATGAGCTGTTGTGATCTGTTAAATAATATTGCATATAATCTAAACACAGCAGAGAGTGTTACTCATTCAGAAACTGGAGTAACCTAAATAGATAGCCTGCAGCCTTTGATAATTCCAAGTCAGGAGAGTACAGTAACTACTATGCTAAAAACTCTCATTTGGAACTCCAAATGGCATATATTATTACTCAACTTACGTTCTCCTCTGTAGTCCTTCAGCCAACAAGAACATACAAAGTTCTGTTATTTGAAGATCTTTCTGTGGTTGCTTTCCAACACTTCCTTTTCATATGTTAAGAAATCATACATTAAAATTGTTCTTTTTTATAAAGATTACTATTGTAATAATTTTTTAAAAAAGATTTCATTTATTTATTTGAGAGAGAGAGGGGCAGGGAGGGGCAGTGGGGGAGGGAGTGGGATAAGTAGACTGCATGCAGCACAGTGTTGTGGCACTCAATTTCACAGTCTTGAGATCAGGACCTGAGCTGAAACCAAGGGTCTGATGCTTAACCACCTGAGCCACCGAGGCATCCTTAAAATTTGTTTTTGAAGAATCTTTGTTGATCAGGCTTTAACTCAGATGTGTTTTGTTTGTTTGTTTTTTTAATTTTTTTAGATTTATTTATTTATTTATTTATTTATTTATTTATTTATTTATTTTAAAGGTTTTATTTATCTATTCATGAGACACACACACACACACACACACACACACACAGACAGAGGGAGAAACAGGCTCCATGCAGGAAGCCTGACGCAGGACTCGATCCGGGTCTCCAGGGTCACACCCTGGGCTGAAGGCGGCACTAAACTGCTGAGCCACCCTGGCTGCCCCTAGTTTTATTTATTTATTCATGAAAGACACAGAAAGAGAGAGAGGCAGAGACCCAGGCAGAGGGAGAAGCAGGCTCTATGCAGGGAGCCCGATGTGGGACTTGATCCTGGATCTTCAGGATCACGCCCGGGGCTGCAGGCAGCGCTAACCGCTGGGCAACCCGGGCTGCCCTCAGATGTGTTTTCTTAAGGGAAATCTGGAAGGGGAGAAAAACCTAGTTAGTTAATATTGGGTTATTAGAACACTGTTTACAGTTCTGCGGTACTGGTTAAAACCAGTTTTCTTGTACAAATTCTGTGGAACTATTTGAAGCCAGTTTTGTCGTACAAGTTCTATGGTATTATTTAAAGCCAAATTTTTGCACAGGAGGTGAATTTTACATCTAATGCTCTCCATCTCATAAGAAGTGGTAGAAATTAAGGGTATCTTATTGGCACAGTGCATTATGTTTCTAGTTTTGGAAATTTATGGTAGGTAAATGGGTAGGTAGGCACATATATTTGAGGATGAGCTATGGTGCTTATAAAACTGATTATCACCTTTTTGCTTAAAAAAGGTGCCACAAGCACAGCAGTATTCTATACCCAATGGCACTATTGCCATTTAGCAGGAAACTGAACAATGGCTTCCTCAATCTGGAGCTCCTCCAGATAAATTTCAGAGACTCTCTGGGGGGTATCACAGACCTAACAGCTGTTGTGGGTGTGATTCTGGAGTGATTCTGATTGCCAGCACATTATGTGCTTAATTGATGTGTCACCAGCTCCCTAGTAACATGATTGGCTTAATGAATGTCCTATGGTCCTACATACTTGATTTTTTTACAGATTTGACTTAGCAGGCAAAGTCGAATAATTATGAAAATCATTGTTAGAAAAATAAAACTTCCAAAAGTGGTTAAAGTTAAAACTATAGAATTCAGACTATTTAGCATTGAGGCAAAAAATTAATAATGGGAAAGATAAAAAAAAATAATGGGAAAGATTTTTTCTTTTTGAAGTGATAAAAGAGATAAATATGGCTACTTTGCATTCTTTTATCTTTCCCACCTTCTTTCCTGTAGTGAACTAAAATGAAACCATTAGGAGAATGATCATAAGATTATGTTAAGTGAGGGACGTCTGGATGGCTCAGTGGTTGTCTGCCTTTGGCTCAGGTCCTGATCCTGGGATCTGGGATCGAGTCCCGCATCCGGCTCCTTGTGGGGAGTCTGCTTCTCCCTCTGCTTATGTCTCTGCCTCTTTCTGTCTCTCAAGAATAAGTAAATAAAATCTTAAAAAAAAGATTATTAAGTGAAAAAATACATGATACAGAATTGCAAATACTACTGTTTCTCAAATTTGGGTTGATTCTTGAGGAGTCCATAAGTTCTGCATGAAAATGTATTAAAATTGTGGTTTCTTATTTGGCCCCAGTTGCTCTTGTCTCCTTGCTGACCTCAGGGCTTTTGCACTTGCTGCATCTTATACCTAAACTCTCCTTCTTCTGTTATCTGTATGCTTACTCTCTTACCTTTTTCAGTTTTTTTTTCTCAAACATCACCTTTTACAGGACTTTCCTTGATCACTCTATTTAAAAGTATGCTCCTGCTGACTACTTATCTCCCTCCCTACTTTATTTCTCTATAATATTAGGCAACATGATACTAAATATTTTATTTATCCATTAATTGTCTTCCTCCACAAGAATGTAAGCTCCTTGGAGGCTGGGCTTTTAATTTGTTCTGTTCTATTACTATATTTATAGTACCGGCATACATTACGGGTATTCAATAAATATTTGTTGGATGGAGGAAGGAATTTATAAGAAATTATAATTAGTGAGAAAATGACAAACTGGGAATACACAGAAAAAGAGATCTGACGGGCCAAGAAAGCATGAAAGTTACTAAAACTATTAGTAATCAGGAAAATGTAATTTAAAATGGTGAGGTCCCATTTCATACTCATCAGATTGGCAAAAGTTGAGAGACTTGATAATGTTAACTTTAGAAGCCCAAAAATATTAAATGAGTTGAATTGTAGCTGAATTAGTGAGGTAGAATGGTGGTTGGCCCCTTGTATGTGTTATACAAAAATTTGTGAAATAAATACAGAATATCAGTGAGGATGTGAAACAACAGGATGTCATACTTTGCTGGTGGAATGCAAATCTGTATAACCACTTTGGAGAGGTATTTGGCAATATGTGGTAAATTTGATTTAAAAAAAAACAACTTATGGGCAGCCCGGGTGGCTCAGCGGTTTAGCGCCGCCTTCAGCCCAGGGCCTGATCCTGGAGTACTGGGATCAAGTCCTAAGTCAGGCTCCCTTGATTCGGGGTCTCCAGGATCAGGCCCTGGGCTGAAGGCGGCGCTAGACTGCTGAGCTACCCGGGCTGCCCCAACTAATATGTTATATGTCAATTATACCCCAATAAAAGTTTTTAAAAAAATTTATTGTAAGTTTCATTTGGATCATTTGGGGAGCACTTTACAATCAAATGCTGACACAAGATTTCATGCCCACATTTGTGTTTGTGTTATGGAGCATGCTGGTGGAGAATAGAACCACTTGAGTTTCTATAAGAAAAGAGTAAGGACAGAATGAACACAGAAACCATGTATTCACACCAATATCGTGGCATGCTCATCAAAAAAGGAACAAATAAAACATCATAGGAAAACTGAGTCAGAGGAAATAGTAGCATAGACTTGATAGACTCAAAGAACCATCTTTTTACAGGAAAGAGTGTTTTGGCTTCAAGTATAGATCATCTTTCATGTTCAATTAATGGTGTTAAATTGAATTTTATTAGTTTTGTTATTTGGCTTATAATTAGTTTATAAAATTATTTTTGCTTTCTAGTTTTAAAAAAAGATATAAACATAAGGAATTCATACTTAGCTTTGTGTATATTAAGTTATAATAGGCCTGTAAGAATATTTTTCCTTTAAATGGATCTCTACATTTCCAAACTTGATATATTTATTAGCTCTGCCCTGTGTAAAACAGTATGAAAACACTAACAGTTTGGGTAATGAGATTTGGGTATATTTTTACTGTGATGTTTTGCATTTTCCAGATTTTCTATATTAATTAGATATGTTACTCTAGGGCAGCCTGGGTGGCTCAGTGGTTTAGCACCGACTTCAGCCCAGGGTGTGATCCTGGAGACCCGGGATCGAGTCCCACATCGGGCTCCCTGCATGGAGCCTGCTTCTCCCTCTGCCTGTGTCTCTGCCATTCTCTCTCTCTCTCTCTGTGTGTGTCTCTCATGAATAAATAAATAAAATCTTCATTAAAAAAAGATATGTTGGGATCCCTGGGTGGTGCAGCGGTTTGGTGCCTGCCTTTGGCCCAGGGAGCGATCCTGGAGAACCGGGATCGAGTCCCACATCGGGCTCCTGGTGCATGGAGCCTGCTTCTCCCTCTGCCTGTGTCTCTGCCTCTCTCTCTCTCTCTCTCTCTCTCTCTCTGTGTGACTATCATAAATAAATAAAATTAAAAAAAAAAGATATGTTACCCTAACAATCAGAAAATAAACAAAAGCTTGTTAAAATACTCCTAAGCTAACTCCTTAATAGCTTTATGCTTATGGGCAGCAGGAGGGGGTCACTACTTTATTAACCTCAGGACTAAAGAGTTCCCCTCATAGGATCCAAGAGTTGTTTCTTTGTTTGTCACGAATTGCTGTTACTCCAGACCAGACCTGGAAATATGATATCTGGTTATATCTATTGTCTCACCTGAGTGTCGAAGTGCAGAAAATCCTTGCTCATCCTCCCACTCCCAGGTTGGTTCGCTTTTATTATGAGTGGAATGGAAGTCAGGAATTTCATGATACCAGTCTATGTCTGTGCTGCTAATAAAATTGAAAATGATGAAGTTAAGGGCTTTCTTAGAATCTGAATGAAATGAACACATATATGGAGACTTCAAACTAATCAGGTACCTTCCCATCCTTTGTAGTTTTCAGAAAGAGTGTTTTAGGGGCCTATACCACCCTCTAGAATCTTGCAAGAACAAATGACTCTGCACTTTGACAAAGATTCTTTAAAGAGCTGTGCAAATACATCTTTGCTCCCCTGACAATATGCAAGATTTTCTACATCACTACCAGATCTTCCAAAGAATCTAAAGGACACACAGAGCAAGAGCCATGAGCATTCACCTGCTGATACAGTCTCCTGTGAGTGGGTCACAGCTTCCTGCGCAGTCACAGGGCCTGCAGCCATAGTCTCCGAAGCCCCAGTACCCCACCATACACCTGTCACAGTGTGGCCCTGCCACCCCAGGCTTGCAAGGGCAGTCACCATTGCTGGGGTCACAGAAGGTCACTGAGCTGAAAGGAAGAGCAGCTGATCCAACTGGATGACAGGAACACACTACAACAGAGAAGACACACAAAGACCAATGAGTAACTGGTTATCTATGATCTGTGAAGATCAATCCTGAAATGATTTCCCTTCACCACCGACTGTGCCTCTAAGGCTCCCCCTTTAGCCAGTTGGTATATGCTCAGAGAATGAAACTTAATTAAATTACAGATGAGAAGATAAAATCAGGAAAGTACAGTTGCTGCAAAATGAAATACATTATTTATTCTAAATTAGAAGGCATTAAATGTGAATGGCTTTTGCTTGGGGTACTGAGAATGAATCAGCAAAGAAGACAAAAAAGGAGCAGTTAGCCAGAAAGGAAACAAATCATGAGAGTATGGTGTTCTGGAAGTTAAAGTTTCAACATCAGGTAGGCAGCATCAACTGTGTTAAATGCTGCTAGTCCCAAAAAGATGGAGACTGGGAATATATTTTTGCATTTGAAAACATGAAGACCACTGGTGTCCTTGATAGGAACAGTTTCACTGTAAATATGAGTGGTGAACCTATCTGAGGAGGATTCAAGAAATGGGAGTAGAGGAATTTGCCCTTCTCCTAGAAGGGCACAGAAATGTGGTGGTAGCTAAAACTGGACGAGGGTATGAATGGAAGTGAAGGTTTGAGTTTTTGTTTTGTTTATTTAAGATGAGAGAGAGATAGAGAGACAGAGACAGAGAGACACAGAGACACAGGCAGAGGGAGAAACAGGCTCCATGCGGTGAGCCCGATGTGGGACTCAATCCCGGGACTCCAGGATCATGCCCTGGGCCAAAGGCAGGCGCTAAACTGCTGAGCCACCCGGGGATCCCCCTGTTTATTTAAGATGAGAGAAATTAGAAATTGGAACAGGTTTGATGTTGATGGGAATGATCCAATAAAAAGGGGAAAGCTGATGACCAGAAGAAAGCTGGGAGCACTGTTGGAGGATATTTAAGCATACGTGAGTAAGGGAGATAGACAGGATCTGGTAGAGAACTGAGAATGGTGCCAGAAGAAAAGGTATTGGCTGTGGATAGGAACATGATCAGTTCATGGTAACAGGATGCAGAGCAGAGCTTATGGACTCAGATGTAGGAAAATGGACAAATGAAGTCATTGGAGCTGGTGGAAGTTTTCTTTTCTGATTGCTTGTATTTTCTAGATGAAATGGGAGGCAAAGTCATCAGGTGAGAGATGAAGAGTGTCAGTGGGAGAGTGAACGACAGACATGGAAAGTGAAGTATAATTTCCAGCACATAAAGGCCACACTTGAGGTTAGTCATCATGAATTTATAGTGATACAGCCAAGAGGGTTCAGATTTGAGATGGGAAGAAAGCTGGGTTTACTTTGCATGGTGTTATAGACTGGTACCCCCAGATTCATATGTTGAAGGCTAGTCTCCAGTGTGATGGTATCTGGAGGTGGGGTCTTTGGGAGGTTTGGATGTGGTCTTGAGGGTGATGACACTGGTGCCCTTATAAGGGGATGAAAAGCTCAGTGCTCTCTTCTCTGTGAAGGATGTGGGGCTACAAGAAGTTGGCAGTCTACAACCTAGAAGAGAGCTCTCACCAGCACCAAACTGTCCTTTACGTCGGTTTCCTCAGTAGGGTATCTAGGTCTCATGGAGATTTCATGAGAATGAAATGATTTTTAAATGAAATTACTTTAGCAAGATACATAGCACAGTCTGACACCTCCTAGGCTAATTCTTCCTGCTAAGTTCCTCTCAACTGATAACACTCTAGATCCCATTTCTCCTTCATCCCCTTGGAAACATCTATTGATTAATTTGTCATTAAAATCACAGTTTGGCTTTAGTTTGGCCTCAAATCTCAACTACTGACTATGTGACTTTTGGCAAGATACCTAGCTTCTCATTATCACAGTTTTCTTGTCTTTAAAATGGAAATGAGAACTACGTCTATCTTCATATGATTGTTGTATGGATAAAAGGAGATCACGTATGTAGTGTATGGCTACATTAGTGTAGTGTCTGGCATATGGTTAATTAATAGTGAACTAACAATTTAATTCAATAAATAATTCTTGTAGAAGTATAGGATCTATGCTTGTGTAAGTAATGGTGCCAGCCCTCAAGGAATTCATGGTCTTGTTGGGGAAATGGAGGAGTAAATAAAAACTTTCCATACACTGTGCCTAGACACTCTAATAGAGGCCTGTGCCTGCTATGGGAGCACAGAAAAGGGAACACAGGTTGAGGGAATTACATGGAAATTGTTTTTTTATTGTATTTAAATTCAATTAACTAACATAGAATGTATTATTAGTTTCAGAGTCAGAGTTCAGTGATTCATGAATTGCATATTACAGCCAGTGCTTGTTACTTTAATGCCCATCATTCTGTTACCCCATCCCTCCACTCAGTAACTCTTACTTTGTTTCCTATGGTTAAGAGTCTTGGGGCATCTGGGTGGCTCAGTAGTTGAGTGTCTGTCTTCTGCTCAGGTCTTGATCCTGGGGTTCCGGGATCGAGTCTTGCCTTGGGCTCTCCACAGGGGGCCTGCTTATCCCTCTGCCTATGTCTCTGCCTCTCTCTGTGTCTCTTATGAATAAATAAAATCTTAAAAAAAAAAGGAGTCTCTTATGGCTTGTCTCCCTCTGATTTCATCATATTTTATTTTTCCCTCCTTTCCCCTATCATCCTCTGTTTTGTTTCTCAAATTCCACATATGAGTTAAATCATATGCTAATTGTCTTTCTCTGATTGACTTATTTTGCTTAGCATACTATCTTCCAGTTCTATCCCCATTGTTGCAAATAGCAAGATTTCATTTTTTTGATGGCTGAGTAATATATATCATATATATTTATCCACTCATCTGTCGCTGGACATCTGGGCTCTTTCCACAATTTGGCTACTGTGGACATTGCTGCTATAAACATTGGGGCTCAGGTGCCCCTTTGGATCACTACTTTTGTATCTTTGGGGTAGATAACTGGTAGTGCAACTGCTGGGTCATAGGGTAGCTCTGTTTTTGATTCTTGAGGAACCCCTACACTATTTTTCAGTGTAGCTGTACCAGTTTGCATTCCCACCAACAGTGTAAGAGGGTTTCCCTTTCTCCACATCCTCGCCAATTTGTTGTCTCCTGACTTGTTAATTTTAGTCATTCTGACTGGTGTGAGGTGGTGGTATCTATTGTGGTTTTTATTTGTATTTCCCTGATTCCAAGTGTTGTTGAACATTTTTTTCGTGTGTCTATTGGCCATTTGTATGTCTTCTTTAAAGAAATGTCTGTTCATATCTTCTATCTATCTCTTGACTGGATCATTTATTCTTTGGGTGTTAAGTTTGTAAGTTCTTTATAGATTTCAGATACTAGCCCTCTATCGATAAAACATTTGCAAATATCTTTTCCCATTCTTTCGGTTGTCTTCTGGTTTTGCCAACCGTCTCCTTTGCTATGCAAAAGGTTTTTATCTTGATGAAGTCCTAATTGTTCATTTTTGCCTTTGTTTCCCTTGCCTTTGGAGATGTGTCTAGCAAGAAGTTGCTGCAGCTGAGGTCAAAGAGGTTGCTGCCTGTATTTTCCTCTAGGATTTTGGTGGATTCCTGTCTCACATTTAGGTCTTTAAAAAAAAATTTTATTTATTTATTCATGAGAGACACACACAGAGAGAGAGGCAGAGACACAGGCAGAGGGAGCCCGATGTGGGACTCAATCTCGGACCTCCAGGATCAGGCCTTGGGCGGAAGGCAGTGATAAACCACTGAGCCACCCGGGCTGCCCCACATTTAGGTCTTTCATCCATTTTGAGTTTACTTTTCACGTGGAGATTCTAAAGGAGGGGTCATTTAGATACCTAAGCTGATCCTAAAAGATGAGTAGGAGTTTGCAAGCTGAAAAGGAGAAGGAAGATAGTCATATATCTCAGTCTTCAGATACTCTTCCCACTGCATTTATTTTAGATAATTAAAACAAAATTTAATGGTGGGAAAAACACACAGCACAAAATGCAGCATCTTTATCATTTTTAACTGAATAGTTCATCCCTACTGCATTTTGTTTCTGCATTATATGTGGAAGCTCTCATTGCTCCCTGAAAATGTGAAGCTCTTTCCTGCCATGGTGCCCCTTATCATTCCTACATTGCCTTTCCCAGCTTGTCCACCTGGACCCTGACATGCTTCCTTGTCCCCCTCCCTCCAGACAGTTTAGCACTCTCTCCTCTATGCTGCCTCTCCTTTTAGTATATATTTCTATTTTGTGTGCATTATAGTACATCATTATTTGTATGCCTGTTTCCCCTACTAGTAGGCTCTAGACTCATTGACAGAAGGATCTTTATCTTCTTCCTCCTCCTCCTCCTCCCCCTCTTCCTCCTCCCCCTCTTCCTCCTCCCCCTCTTCCTCCTTCCTCCTCCTCCTCCTCTTCTTCTTCTTCTTCTTCTTAAGATTTAACTTATCCATTTGAAACAGAGAGAGGGACAGAGAGCGTGTGCACAAGTGAGGGGAGGGGCAGAGGGAGAAGCAGACTCCTCCCTGAACAGGGAGCCCAACGCGGGGTTTGATCCCAGGACCCTTAGGATCATGACCTGAGCCAAAGGCAGATGCCCAGCTGACTGACCCACCCAGGGACCCCCAGATCTTTATCTGCTTTTTTTTTTCCAGTCCGCAGAACAGTGTCTGGCATATAGTAGAATTCCACATCAGCATTTGTGAAATGGACCTGAAGGACATTCCCTGCTGTAGGAATCATATGTGAAAGGGCAGGGCCTTTTTGGAAAGTGTGAGAACTGTAGAATGTACATTGAGTGGAAAGCAGTGGAAGCTCATAAGGCAGAGGAAAAAAGTCACAGGGTTAGGGTTGGAGCCGGATTGTAGAAGGGACTAACCCAAGAGGTTGAATTTTGTCCTGTGGGTATAAAGAGCCATAGGAAGTAACACTTTAAAAATGCAGAATTATGACATGGATATAATTTAATTTTGAAGATACTTGAGTGGCATTGTGTGAAACAGACTAGAGTAGGGAGAGGCTGATGGCAGGGAAACAAAAGAAATGAGAGAGAACAAGGAACAGGACTAAGAGAGGAGATGCCAGAACAGGAGGAAAGGTTGGATGTGAAAAGCCTCTATATTTAGATTGAAATGATAGGATTTGGAGGTCATCTTGATGTGAGGCAAGAAGCCACTGTTGAGAGACAAAGAGAAATTGAGGAAGATTTTCACATGTCTAGCTTATAGGAGTGAATGACCAATATTTCTCTTAAGTTAGCAAGGCACTGTTGACTTATTTGTTTTTAATGAATTAATTAACAAGGAAATAATTTGGAGAGTTGTATGCTATGTAACACAAAATGCATCAAAATGTATCAAAGTGCTATTGTGAAGACATTAAATAAAATCACATAATCCAATATGAACATTTCATTGTTTTGAGATGACCAAATCAATAGTCACCGCCAATATTCAGTTCTAAGTCAGCCTGGTTCTTGACAGCAAATAGGGGAGCCAGAAGAAAGAGGAGGTCTTGGACTTCCATCTATTGTAATATATGGCTTCCCACTGGCACCATTATCTTTCACTCTAATAGAAAATTCAAGCCTTTCTAGGATTTAACCTCCCTGTACTACCATAGACTTAAAACCTACATATTTCAGGAATGGCCAGAGAAGAATGTAATTCTATCACATGTGCTAGTAGGTTTCTGTCAATGTGACTTTTTACATAATTACAAGATAAAAATACCATTTGGAAACTATGCAGAACTAGCTTCAGGCAGACAGCGCTGACACTTTTCATGACATGGTTTTCAAACTGCACACCAAGGCCTGACCTGCATACCTCTCTCCTGAAGTTTGTGGAGCAGTCACTATTTGACACATGTAATCTACATTTCTTATTTTCTTCCAAAATGCAAATATATTTTCTTCTTGCTTGGGGGGGGAAGGTCTGCCTAGATTCTGCTTCAGGTTTTGATTCTCCAAGGTATATTTCTTACTGATTATTGATTCTAAGGTGCAACCCAACCACTTAACTTTTTACATATTCATTATGAAGAATGTCAAAATTGCAGCCCTGTTGGCATAACATAAATCCTTGACATAAGCTTTGTCTTTTTGTTGGAAGATAATAGTAAAGATTGAACTATCATCATATACTATCATTCTGAGCTTAATTATTTTTTTTCAGTATAATTTTTGGTAAAGCTATGGTGAGTTGTCTTTATTTTTTTATTTATTTATTTTATTTATTTATTTATTTTTGGTGAGTTGTCTTTAAAAGCCAAAACAGTGCTTTGGGTAGCAGCCGGGTATATTTTAAAAGCTATATGGCCTATCTAGGTATTAAATGATTCATCATTGGAATAATTATCACCCTTCCCGAGTCTCTCCCCCAAACCATTTGCCCACTGCTGCTCTCTCAATCAAACTGCCAGAATAAAATTATTGAAAATGGCATTTTAAATTCCTAAATATTGTTACAAGGTTTCTTTAATAAATGCAAATGACTAATTTTAAATAGTACATTCTGTACTGGTGTGTCCTGTTATAAGAAACCCTGAAACAATAATACAAAATATTCAAAACAGGTGAGATAGAGGAAAGGAAATGGGTACTTTTACAAAAGATTTCACAACAGGTTCCCTTCAAATAATGAATATATAATTGCTAAATATTATTCAAATTTTATTTACAGACATATGGTTGTAGTAATACATGTATTATGTGAAACACTGTCTCTCTATGGGCATTTACAGAAAAGAGTTAAGACATGGGACTGTTCTGCAGTATCTTTTACCAGGAAACATACTGTTGGTGAAACAATGGTTGAACACATTTTTAAATAACCTTGTTTTTCCTACATGGCTCTGCAATTAATACTTGTTTCAATCATAATACAGCTTGTTTGGAAATTGCCTATAAGATCTTTTAGGAAGACAGAAAATAAAGGCGATATAACAGAATTTGTAAGGGCACCAACTTAAAAGTCAGACTAGATGAATTCAAATTCTGATCATGAGGCTTATTCTTTATAAGAGTTTGTGAAATTAACTTCCTTGTTTCAATTTTCTTATTGATGGAGTATGATTAGTAATACCTATGCAATGGGGTTGTGTGAGGATTGAACAAGATATTGTATGTAGTTAGCAGCACCAAATGCCCAGAGAATACTATTATTATTATCTGGCTGAAACATATTAGTTAAAACAATGTCCAACATGGGGCCTCGAACTCATGACCCTGAGATCAAAGTTGCATACTCTTCCGACTAAATTGGCCAGGTACCCAACATGTTAGTTTTTTAAAATCCACCATTCATTCACTCATTTATTCACACCTTTGCCAAAGGGTTTTGTTTGTTTGTTTTTAATGATTTTATTTATTTATTCATGAGAGACACAGAAAGAAGCAGAGACATAGGCAGAGGGAGAAGCAGGCTCCCTGCAAGGAGCCTGATGTGGGACTCGATCCCAGGACCCCAGGATCAGGACCTGAGCCAAAGGCAGACACTCAACCACTGAGCCACCCAGGTGCCCCATCAAAGAGTTTTTGAACTTTAGTGTTAACATGAACTATGCCAGAGGCTGAAGATATAGAGAAGAATACAGAGTCATCGCTAACTCTTCAGTCAATTAAGGGAGATATGCAAATACATAATTACAGACAATAAATGTTATAACAGAGGTAGCCCAGGGTGCACGCGAACACAGAGAAAAGAGCAAACTGTCTTATTGTAGATATGAGGGTTTTTTTAAAACCAATTTTAACAATTGGTTTCCGAATTAGGCTGAAATTCTTCACTTTGCACTTGGGAGGAATTTGGTGGCAAACAGCTTTCTTGACGACTGTCTCACAGAATTAGGTTACTCTCCTACTACATATTCTTTTCTTTGGATAAAATAAATTTATCTGCTCTTACTCTCCTTTTATGGATAAGAGTATATTGAAAACAGGACATGATCTATGATCCTGTTGCTTAGAGGGAGATTTCCCACCATGTAATGTAGGACAGGAGTCACAGCTGTCAACCTACGTGAACATAATAAGTATGTAAACACGAATACCGAATGGCCAGGGACATAATAGGAGAGTTATGGCTTCCTTTATTCTGATGGAGTTGCTAAAGCTTTTAGTAGTGGAGTCAAAAGTAACAGTTGCTGCCTTTTCTCTTTATTCCCATCTTCTCCAGAACTCTAGGAGTTGTTTGCACATCTTTCATTCAGAGTGATCATGATGCCAAGCTTACCATCGAAACAGCCGATTGCGTTTAGCATCTTACCACTTTTAAAAGTCACCAGGATTCCTTGGTATTCCCTGATGGCTGTAGCTTTTGCTATTCTGTTAGTAAAAGCAACACCAAGAGCAGAACACCCTGAAAATCCTTGCTCCTGTTTTAGCTTTTCTAAAAACAGAACTCAAAGTTCAAGGCCCTCAGCTGGGTAAAGAGGCAGCTTGTCAAGGGCTTTCACCACCGCCCAGTGGCCACTCCTTCAGCAGAGCCTCCCAGCCTCCCAACACTGTCTTCCCCAGAGAAGGCCAAGGCCCTCCATAATTCCTGATGGGGAATTTTATATATCAAAGCCATTTCAAAAGCTGCCCAGCTGCCCAGCTGCCCTCAGCCCCGCCCTGAGGTTCTTAGAATTGGAATTAAGGGCAATCTGAGATGCAGCTCTTACTATATCAAGCGTGAAGTTAAATGTTAGATAAAATGAAGTCTTCTACCTTTTTTGGTACTGTTTTTTTTTTTTTTTGGTACTGTTTACTCCTTTCCTTCTACTATCAATTATTTTTGCTAGTGGATGAACAACTATGGAAAAATACAGAAAAAGTTGTGAACAAAGGCAATTTTCAAAGGCAAAATGTTTTATCCCTATACTCTCATAGGGAAATTTTTTGAAAATCCATTATTTACATATAATATATATTATGTTCAAAGATAGCTGGTACCACTAAGGAGGGTCCTGGATGGGATGAGCACTGGGTGTCATGCTGTATGTTGGCAAATTGAACTTAAATAAAATATTTTTTAAAAAGACAGTGCCACAATATTCAAGATGAATGTTAATTTCAAATAATATGCTAGAATAAATCTAATAAGAAAATAATATAAATTAAGACTTGTCTTTCACTTACTGAAATGCAATGTCTCCTAAAGTCATTGTACATACCACACTGAAGGAGATCCATGCATGCATAAATCTAGTCATTTGTGCACCTATGAAATACTTTAAAAAATAAATGTAAGGTATTTTAAGTATATTTCCTATGTACTTTATATTTCTATAAACTTTAAATGAGTAATACAAATAAATACAAAAGTCATATCCTTTGTTTTAATGCTTTACTATGTGACCACTGCTCAGACCCTTAATTTGATTCCTGTATCTTTTCTTTCCTGTTTATTAGTCATAACTTGGGGAGTTACTATTTATTTCTGGGTATATCTTAAAGATTTTAGACAGCTAAATAGCCAATTTTATATTCCTGGGTTGCTACTTCAATCAAAAGTGAAGAAGAATTTGCTTGTACTTTTGAGTGTACAGACAAATTCCATTACAGGAAAACTTTTAAGTATAGTTTTATTTTTTTTAAGATTTTATTTATTTATTTATGAGAGACACAGAGACACAGGCAGAGGGAGAAGCAGGCTCCATGCAGGGAGCCCGACGTGGGACTCGATCCCAGGTCTCCAGGATCACGCCCTGGGCTCAAGGTGGTGCTAAACCACTGAGCTACCAAGGCTGCCCTGAAGTATAGTTTTAGACACTGTATTTCACTCTGAAGAATTTGGTTATATCAAGCACCATTATCTTTTTGTTGAAAAAAACCTCCTGAGTTCCCATTCCACTCAGGCACTATCTACCCAGGTGCCTAGTCAGGAACGGACATCATTCCTAACTCCTTTTTCCTTTGGATAAAGAATCCCTATTGACCTCATCTATCTTCTTTGAATTGATGTGGTTCATCCCTGCTATAAACTATCATGGTACCCTTTTCTTCATAATGCATAGCAGTTTTGTTTTGTTTTTATTTTTAAGATTTTATTTATTTGAGAGAGAGAGAGAGAGAGAGAGAGAGAGAGATAACGAGCAGGGGGAGGGGCAGAGGGAGAGAGAAAAGCAGGCTCTCCCGTGAGCAGGGAGCTCAACGTGGGGCTCAATCCCAGGACCCTGGGATCATGCATGACCTGAGCTGAAGGCAGACACTTAACCAGCTGAGTCATTCAGGCACCCCTGTTTGTTTGTTTGTTTGTTTGTTTGTTTAATATTTTATTTTCAAGTAATCTCTATACCCAATGTGGGGCTCGAACTCACAACCCTGAGATCAAGAGTCACATGCTCCCTGTCTGAGCCAGGTGCCCATGCAGTTTTTAATTACATATTTACTCAGATAAATTTATTTAAAGTCTCTTTCCATGGGATAAGGAACTCTGTTTTGTTGTATATACAGTGAATGGGATAGGCCTGCCACATGGTAAGCACTGAGTAAATCTGTATTGAATTAAAAATAATGGATGAATTATAGTCAATAAATATTTCTTAATGATTGATGGTCTTCTGCTCTCCAGTGTAAACTCTTTATATGATTTTTTCACCTCCCAGCTGTCTCTATAGCACATAGCCAAGGCCTAGAAAGTAGAAACCACATCTTTCATCTCTGTATCCCCAAAATTTAGGACCACACTGACCCACTTTAGGGACTCACTTAATTTTTGTTGAACGAATGTTCCTCTGAATGAGTGACAACCATAATATATGTCTTGCTGAACCTCCTGAAAGTCTCGTATTAGTTCTTTAATAGGTGTTTAGTATTTTAGCACCACAGCACTGCAAGCCTAAGACACTAGAAACAGAGCAAACAAACACAACAGAAACAGCACAGAAACAATAACAGAAAACTGAAATGGTTAAAAAGAACAGATTATCCTTAATCTTGGCAGTGTGAGACTGTTCCCTACATTTAATGCGCCACTCCGTCGAGTTTTATTATTTATTACTTGTGATAAAAGATCTTTATTCCAACTCTATAGGAGACATTCCCCACCCACAAATGACTTTCACTGGCAGTGAAATTTTTTTCACATTAATCAACCTTTTTTCCTCACTTTCATCCAATTACATCTAATTACGACTCTTTGTTCTAGGGAAGTAAATTATGTTTTGCCACTCCTTATGTCCCCATAAACCTTTTGAGTGTGTGAAGAAAGTTCTTGTATTCTTTCTGAGCAGTTTCCTATTTGAGTTGAGAATATTCAGTCTCTTTCATATTTATTCATTAGTATCTCTCTTTTCTTAATTATTTTGTTGGCCTATGTGGAACACTCCTCAGTTGTTTCCATCTTTCTTATACTAAGATTCCTTAAGATAAATGCAGCTCTTTAGGTTCAAACTTTATAGGGCTAGTCACCAGTAAGCAGGGTCTTATTCAAAACCCAATGCCGTAAATTTCTTCAAAAGTTTAGGTTCCTTTAAAAATTATTTTTATTCTAATACATATTTCCAATTACTTCTGCATTTTATTTTTATTTTTTAAAAAGATTTTATTTATTTACCTGAGAGAGAGAGACTGAGAAAGAGTACAAGCGGAGGGAAGGGGTGGAGGTAGAGGGCCAAGCATATTCCCATGGACCCTGGGACCATGAACTGAACCGAAGGCAGATGCTTAACTGATTGAGCTACCCAGGAGCCCCTATTTTTGCATTTTATTTATATTTTTATTATTTTTAAAAATATTGTATTTATTTATTAGTGAGAGATACAGAGAGAGAGGCAGAGACACAGGCAGAGAGAGGCAGAGTGAGAGAAGCAGGCTCCATGCAGGGAGCCCGAGGTGGGACTCGATCCTGGGTCTCAAGGATCACATCCAGGGCCGAAGCCAGGTGCCAAACCGCTGAGCCACCCAGGCATCCCTATTTCTGCATTTTAAAACTCATTTTATTTTCATCAACCAGGACACAGTGTAGAATCAAGTTCTTTAGATCTTTGTATGTCTTTGGATCAAAGTCTTCAGGGTCAGACAAACCTGGGTTCAAATCCCAATACTGCTTCTGACCAGCTGTATGAACTTGGACAAATTATATAATTAATTTAAGCCTCAACATCCTCATTTATGAAATATAAAAAATACCACCTAATTCCTAAAGAATGCTAGATGAGATAGCTTATGTAAATTGCTCAGCACAATGTCTGGCCCATAGTAGCCATTCAACAAATGCTTCTTCTCTTCTTTATACCCCATCTAATTTGGTCCAGACTATCTGAGAGTTTTGACATATCATAATTATTTTTTGATTATTTATTACTTGTCTTCATCAAATGCAGAATGGCATATTCTTTATTTATTCAGTGAGTTACACTTTCTGTTGTGGAGGTACATTAGAGAATTTCATGACCTCTCCCACTTCTCTTCCCAAATGTGACTGACTTCTATTAATCATCAGTTCATAAAATTTCTCCTTCTTGGGGGGTGATTTTAATTTATGTAATTTGACCTTTTTAAAGGATAGTCCTAGTATGATTACTACATTATGATATATGATTTTTTTCTATGTCTTTCACTTCTTAACCCTCTGGTTTTACATTCTAGATGTTTTAAAAGCTGAGATTAAAGTTTCCCAAATATTATTACCAAGTGACTGGTTCCATTTAAAGTTTGCTTTTCAAAAACAATTACTTCATATTGATTCTATGCTGAAATCATTGTTTTCAGCATAAAATAAGGATATCTATGTTGTTTATATGACATAAAATGGATTCATGTGGCTTTGCTGAAACTATAATTTGAAAAAAAAAAAGCCCACTAAGCTGCTATAGGAAGATACTTTATTGACCCTTGGGAAACAATCCTTTTCTGATATGGACAGGAACACAGCTACAACAGTGGAAAGTGGGAAGCGTTATGGTTTTACCTCAATGTGTCATTGTGGTAAGGTATTTTTTTATTTAATTTAAAAATTTTACTTCTGAGACAACTTGAAGGGAAAAAATAACCATCCTAAAGGTAGAATGAAATAATTATTAAATAGAGGTACAAACAAGTGGAATGAAATAATTATTAAATAGAGGTACAAATAAGAGATTCTTCTTGGGAGCATGATGAGAAGGTGATATTTGTGTAGACTGGGAAGGATGGAAAGACAGTCTGCAGCAAGATAGTCACCCATTCTAGGCACTGTGTTTCTATCAGTTGAGCAGTTTTCACCTAAGATAGAAAGATGAAAAAGAAGAAGAAGAAAAAGCAAGAAGGAAAAAAGAGATTCGGATTGAGGTAGAACTCTTTACAAAGTTAGCTAGCTAGTCAGGGTAACAGTAACCAAGTAACAAACGGTATCTTGGTAAACACTTGGTTTGGGTTTTAAGGTAGAAGGACCAAGTTTATTTTTATTCACTCTTTGCTGAAAGGCAATCGACTACATTTATTTTGGCCCACCAGGGAGGAAGGAAGGGCTTGTCAGTTTTTTCAAGAAGTTGTTTACTTTGACAGGGAATAAATCCTGCTTTCTTTTCCAGTTGCTAATTTTTAACTATGAAGATAGACTATGCAATATTTAAAAATATGTTATAACATCAAAGTCAATAAATTTATTGTAAAGGAACTGGCCGTTTCCTAAAAAAGAGAGCTAATTCTATTCTATAAAGCATTTTTTCAAACATCTATTTCAAACCATGTGTTCTATTAAAGCATGGGAAATTTTCCATAGAGAAGTGTCATAGAATAACTGTCAATATTCCACACCCAATTTCCCATGCATCTAACATCTAAGATATTCTTTGGTGTCAAAATTGAGGGACAATGGAGCTTCATGAAGAACTATAATCAGTGATTATTTAAATCCAACACAGTAACAGACCTATGGTAATTTAGTGCTATGTTCTGAAGTATGTGAATGCAGGAATAAAAATAAATTGTCAGAGTAATGGTAAGCTAATTTTATTATAAACTCCAGTCTTATTACACATATGCACTTTAAAATATGAGGTATTCATGGCAAATCAATTTATATACCATGAATAAGAGGAGTTCTCTGGGATCCCTGGGTGGCGCAGCGGTTTGGCGCCTGCCTTTGGCCCAGGGCGCGATCCTGGAGACCTGGGATGGAATCCCTCATTGGGCTCCCAGTGCATGGAGCCTGCTTCTCCCTCTGCCTGTGTTGCGTCTCTGTCTCTCTCTCTCTCTCTCTCTCTCTCTTTCTGTGTGCGACTATCATAAAAAAAGGAGTTCTCTGAATGGAATTGCTAGGTATTTATTTTGAAACTGTTAAATGAAAAACAGACATCTTAGAATTCCTCCAGATTTTTTTTTTTTGAGAAAAGCAGAGGTTCTAAGTTAGACATTTGTTTTAAAAATAAATTTATTTATTAATGAGAGATACAGAGAGGCAGAGACACAGGCAGAGGGAGAAGCAGGCTCCACGCAGGGAGCCCAACGCGGGACTGGATGCCGGGTCTCCAGGATCACGCCCTGGGCTGAAGGCGGCGCTAAACCGCTGAGCCACCAGGGCTGCCCTAAGTTAGATATTCTTAAGTGGAAAAGATAAGTGACATGAATGCTTATGAGCATTTATATCTATCATGGAATCAGGAAAAATGTCTAGCCAGAGTTCTAGTAATCCTTTAGGATTTTCTTTCAGAGATATAGCTAATTCAGTGAGTAAATTAAGTTATAGATGATTATTAGCTCAAAATCTTTTATCCAAGGATGGAAGTGAATAGAGCTCACCCCAGAAACAATAGTATATATAATGGTTCTCATATGCTGAATCAGAATCACTAATGATGCTTTTTAGGAACAAATACAGATTTCTGCCCTCGATTCCTATTGGAGATTCTGATTCAGAAGATCTAGGGAAGAGCTCTGAGAGTTCATATTTTCAATAAGTGCTCCAAGTGATTCTGATCCATTGACAGATTTGGGAACCAATGACTAGATGGGAACAGTGCTTGAGATCAGAGAAAGAGGCCGAGGCAAGAGTTCATTCAAAGGAGAGAAACCATTCCACTTGTGGTGTCGAGTCTAAGTTCCTGATTTGAAAAATGATTTGATAGCTTGAAACTGGGGGAAATACTTAAACCACAGGAATTGGCCAGTGCTACAAATCAGGGCATTTCCCTCCCTAGAAAGCTAGCACACCAGGTTCAGTGGGGTTATTCTCACATTTTTAATAGGTCTGCCAAAAGAAAATCTACTTAGGTGATAGGATACAACAGGCACATAAATGACATTCAAGATTTCAAGTGAGCTACTCTAAAAGAGACTGCTCTTTTGAAACAGAAAGACAGTATTCCTCAAAGTATGTTAGTACACAGTGATAATTATATTTTCCATTTTACTTCTGTACCTTGGCAATTAACCAGCTTGAGCCTCCATTCTGCTCTCAGCCCTAGATTCAGCTGGAGTCACATTTTGCCTTGTGTTTACAGACCTTAAATGCACTGTCTTTTATGTTTTTCCCCCCCTGAGCTGTAGAAATAAATTTAGTTTCAATGATCTCTACTAGCCTTAAAAAAACACAAACATCTCTGGAATCCTCAGAAGTGTTTTCTTGGCTATGGAGATGTGTAGCTGATTGTTGGGGTTCACAGTTGGTTCTGTTTTAAAGCTGAAAGGTGGAGGAAGTGAGAACTGAGTTGATCTAATTATTCACAGGAATAAATCTATTGACTAGTAGGTTTGGTTGAGAGCTCTTTATTCAGGATTAATGAATTTATGACCATCACTAAAAATATATGCATCGGGACAATAGCATTTAGCATAGTGCTTGTCAGGAGAGTGGGAGAGAAAAAGGTAGCCTGGAACATCCATGGTATCAATAAATCCTTGGCTTATTTGGCAGAAAGCTAGCTACCGAACTGTGAACAGAGTCCCAAGATTAATGTCACCAATATTTATTGAATGGAATAACGTGTCTAGGTAAGCATTCTATTAAACGTATTCTGTGAGGAAGAAGAACATCAGTTCATTTCCTTTTCTAGATTGACTTATTAAAGTCAACAAAGGCAATCATTGATTAGAAAGTAGGACAAACACTGTGCACTTTTAGAGGAAAAAATAAAAACAACTGCCAAAGAAGTATCAAAGGCATTTTTTCAAGGGAAGTCTTCCCTTATTGCTTTCACCCTACCCTACACTTTCTCTAAGAACACTTGATGTATCTCCTTTATTGCATTTTTCTCATACAGTGGGAATGATAATAGTACCAACATCAAAGAGCTTTTGAGAAAATTAAATGAGTTAATACATATACAGCCTTTTGAACAGTACACAGAGAATAGTAGGTACTCAACAAATGTCACCTGTTATTTATTATATCATCACAATCACCACAGTATATTGAAATAATCTGTGACTTATATTTTTCCCCATTTAGAATTAAAGATCTTTTAGGGAAGACCTTTTCATCTTTATAGACCTAGTGTTTTACAGGTCTTTATAGACCAAAATGCCTAGCATAGAGGAGGCACTCAGTAAGTGTTTCCTGAGCTAAACTGAGGTATAATTTACCCAGTAAATTTTGTCTGGCCTGATGCTTCAGGTTTTCAATGGTTCCAAATTCCTGAGAGGATATCAAGTAGGAAGTAAGGGAGAGATGTTTTCGGAAGCCATCCTGGGCAGGCCAACAGATTAGACTGCCTAGCCTTGGTTAGTATTATGTTTGTGATTATTTCATTGATAGAAATATAAGGTTTATTATTTCCTTGATATACAGTTGTAGCCTCTAGCACTTAGAAATGAGGAACAAATATACAGAAGAAATATTCTAGGATATGTCTCCCCAAATGAAGTCTTCATATAGTTATGTCACTATACAATAACAGTATCTTCCAGGGTGTTCTGTAGAACACAGGTCCCACAAGATACTCTGTAATAAAAGCATTCTCTGGTTAAATTTGAGAGACATACCTCAAAGCTTTATAGGAGGGTTAGAATGAACATTGGCATATTAAATGTGCTGAGAAATCCTGAAGAAATCTTTGATTTCATCATGATGAAAATCATTTTTAAAAAGTATTTTGTTTCTTTGAGAGAGAGAGAGAGCATGAGCAGGGGGAGAAGCAGGGAGCCTGATGCAGGGCTTGATCCCAGGACCCTAAGATCATGACCTGAGCTGAAGGCAGACGCTTAACCAATTGAGCCACCCAGGTGCCCCTAATTCACCATTTCTTAAATTCAAAGGCCATAGAAAAATTTTTCCTCATCTAATTCCTATTGACATCTCATGGAGTTAGTAATGCTGTACTATGGAAACATATTTATCCAGATATCTATTTTTTTCTTAGTAAATCCCTATGTAATTCACTTTTATAAATTCTAAGTCCATATGCATACCAATAGAAATGCAAATCTTGGTTAATTTAGGTGCTTAGAGAACAGTAGGACAGTAGGACATTCTAGCCAACTTAACTGTAGAGTAAGTGCTAAGATGCATTTAACCTTTGTTGAAAAGCATTCTGGGGATGTATGGCTGGCTCAGTTGGTAGAGCATGTGACTCTTGCTCTCAGGGTTGTGAGTTTTAGCCTCATGTTGGGGGTGGAGATTACTTAAAAATAAAATCTTTAAAAAAATAAAGAAAAGCATTCTGAAGCAATCTTAAACTTTAGTATGATACAGTCATCTGGGAATTTTATTAAAGTGCATATTAGTAGATCTGGGATGGGATAAGTTCTGCATTTGCTAATCAACAACTAGATGATGTCAATTGGACCTGTCTGTGGACCACACACTGAGTAGCAGGTTACATTTCCACCTTGGTAAGCACAGTAGAATAAATATAATAAAATTGTTATTTTGAATAACATTGTACATGTTGATATAAACAGACACTGAGATAGTTTAAGTTTTTAAATATCATATCATAATATTGACTTGTTTTCCTGATACTACCTTTCTCAGAAAAGTGGGAGCTAATGGGGAGAAAAGTTCTAGTTACAGCAATATTTCCATCAGCATCTAGCATGAAATTTGGTACATTGTAGCACTTATGTTATGTACAGGGGCCCCTGGGTGACTAAAAGTCAGTTAAGCATCCTACTCTTGATTTTGGCTTAGGTCATGATCTCAGGTGTCCTGGGATCAAGTCCCATATTGGGCTCCATGCTTAGCAGGGAGCCTGCTTAATATCCTCTCCCTTTCCCTCTGCCCCTTCCACCACTCACTTGCACACATTCTCTCTCTCATAAATAAATAAATCTTAAAAAATATCATGTACATTAACTTATTTATCATAAACTTTATTATCAGAGTTAATAACTCTGAAGGTGATACATGGACACATCCATTAAGAAGATGGTTAATGATAAGAGAATATTACTTAAAAAAACAATTTTATTTATTTATTCATGAGAGACACAGAGAGGCAGAGACACAGGCAGAGGGAGAAGCAGGCTCCATGCAAGGAGCCTGATGTGGAACTCGATCCGGGGACTCCAGGATCATGCCCTGAGCCAAAGGCAGATGCTTAACTGCTGAGCCACCCAGGCATCCCAAGAATATTGCTAAATAAAAAAAATGAAAACTCTGGGAAACATATTGTCTATAAAACAATATATTACAGAGCAAACGAAGATAGAGAAAAGGGCTGGATGTGCTAATAAGTGTTGGGATTACCTCTGGCTCAGAAAAGGGATGAGAAGAACAGAATGAGGAATATTATTAAAGAAGGTACCAGTAAAGAAATCCATGCTAGGGAAGTTGACACCAATATCTTGTCCCAAACATGTGCTGGAATAGTCTTAGAATAAAGGAGATATACCTTCCTCAGCTGTCTAATGAGTGGATCAGGGGGCTGCCTGGAGAAGGAAAGAAGGAAATACAGATCTTCCCCACAATCCATCTACCTCTACAAATTATGCTAAAAGGACTAAATTGGTATCAGTTATTTTCATAACTTCCTTACGTGGTTCATTAAATACCATGAAAGTATTTGTTTGGGAGTGATTAGCAACTTGACTCAGCAGTAGTAGTTTCTATCTTCAAGTCTTTTAGAATCTAATGACAACTTAAAGTGTTGAGGAACTAATTCAGAAAAATTTGTTATAATTACCTTATAATATTTCAGGATTTTTTTTTTCCCAATGTATTAATGTGGTCTCAATGAGAGTTTTCACTGAAATGGCTTTGGTGCTTTCATTCTTCTAATACTTAGATAATACCTACAAATATTCATTTGGTAGGGCCCAGGAAAATTATGCTAAATGATATTTATTGGTTGATTATCAACTACTTGTTGGTAGTTCCATCAGCTCCAACTCACTGACTGAGATATCCAAGATGAGAACACTTCCAGCCAACCACCCATCTTTTTTGCTACTCTCATTCCTTTACCTTTTGTTGCCTTCCTCCCTCTTTCTTGCCTCTATGGTCATTCTGAATTGTTTTCAGCTCTGAGAATACTTTATGTTCTTTCTTCCTTCTGTTCCTTTTTTGGCACTGGTTGTTTTCTCCCGTAGGAATACCCTTACCCGTGTGTCCTATTAAACTTCAGGTCTCAGGTCTTATGTCAAAATTCAAAACACTCAACTGTTGTTAATTGTTCCTCCTATGAGCTCCTCCCCCCCACTTTCTAACACAATATCGATCATACATGTGTCACCTAACATACATGCACACACATATATACCATATGCCTACATACATACATATATAGGTACGTATATACGTTTACAGACACACATACATAGACATTGTGAAAAGACTGTGTCTCTCTTATGTGTTAGTTTTAGCTACATTCTAACATTTTGCTTATGTTTTTATAGAACTGGTAGTTTGGGGACCAAAACTTATAAATATTCTTTTTTTGTACATGTCTCTACAAGAGTCATAGAAGTGGTGACCATTAACAAGTCACCACTAAGTCATTAGTCATTAACTAATCTCCTTTTTCATGCTCTTTGTTTAAAATTCTGAAGTGGTGAGCTCTCTAGGATTTAAAAAATCTAGACCTGGCAACCTTTTTATATTTTGTAAGAATATAAGCCATAGCTTGAACATAGCACAGTAACAAAAAGAAAACAAAATAAAAATTAAAAAAGGTATTTATCTTGGCTCCAAGTCTGCCAGTAAACCTTTTCTGTTTTTAATGGTTAGAGAACTTTATTCTGTTCCCTGATGCATCCCAAACCTCTGGCACATAAACAGGTACTCAATATAAATTCATTGAAAGACTGAATGAACAAATATATATGTTAGATACATTGTACAGCATACTATTTCAAGTCAATGCAATTTAATAGTATCTTTGAAAATGCATTTTGAAATGTTGCCTGTTGTCCTGCAAGATAGTTACCATATCTGAGTTACTTAATAATAAATTAACTTTCTTTCCTATTTTATCTGCTTGGTAGTTAGTACATTTTCATTTTTAGACATTTCTACTAGTGGTCTGAGGATATGCAACACACATATACATATCTATCTAGTATATTAATATTTTAAAGTATATATCTTTCTTGTTTTTTAAGATCTCATTTTTAAGTAATATCTAAACCCAGTGTGGGACTTGAACTCACAACCCCAAGATCAAAAATCTAATGCTCCACCGATTGAGCCAACCAGGCGCCCTCTTTTTTTTTTTTTAATCTTATTTTAACAGACAAGCAGAGGGAGAAGCAGGCTCTTCACAGAAGCCAAATGTGGGACTCCATCCTGGATCCAGGATCACTACCTGAGCAGAAGGCAGGCACTCAACCGCTGAGCCACTCAGGTGTCCCTGGACATTCAAATTGTTAAAATGCTGTGTTAAAAAAAATAATCAAAGTTTCTTATTGACTGCATTACAATGAATTCTCATTGGGTGTTTAACCATGTCCATTTTTTAATGCCCTGTCATTTACAGGTTGTTGTTCTTTTTTTTTTTTTTTTTTAAAGATTTTATTTATTTATTCTTGAGAGATAGAAGGAGAGACAGAGCCAGAGACACAGGCAGAGGGAGGAGCAGGCTCCATGCACCAGGAGCCCGACGTGGGATTCGATCCCGGGTCTCCAGGATCGCGCCCTGGGCCAAAGGCAGGCGCCAAACCGCTGCGCCACCCAGGGATCCCCAGGTTGTTGTTCTGATGTTCTTATAAAAATATGGTCCAGCTTCAAGAAGAATCACGAAAAGGGCTTTTGACAAATACTGGTCTCTGGTCACCCTGAGATCATAAAACTAAAGTATGAATTGTCAGAACTAATGAAAAAGCTGCATTTAAACAGAACAAAAAGAAATACATGGAACTGAATGAGCTAAGGACAATGATGACTATTTTTTGACTCGTATTCAAAACATTGTTGATCCCCTGATATTTGCTCCTCCAGATTGAAGGAAACTTGTCTCTAGAGATATCTATAACTTACAGAAATTTTATGAAAATGTTGTTTTGAAAATAAATTAAAATATTTTTTAAAAATATTATTTTATATTATTATTATTATTTTAGTAGGCTCCATTGCCAATGTGAGGCTTGAACTCATGACCCTGAGATTAAGAGTCACATGCTTTACTGACTGAGCCAGCCAGGCACCCCTCTATCTATTTAAATATATCCTGTAGAAATGGTAATAGGACTTAATATATTGTGAGTCCAAGCAATTTTATAAGCAGACCCTTAATTCAGCACTTGAGGTTAAGGAGCCTTTATTTTATTCCCGAAGGTCTTAGGGGTCTTAAAGAAGTAATTATCTTTGACATAAGATATAAAGAGTAGAGACTCTGTAATATTATTTCCCACCTTCTATTTTATAGGACAATAATAATTATTATAGTTATAGTATTATAGTTTTTATTTCTTGAGGACTTACTATAACAGGCAATGTGCTAAACAGTTCACATACTTTATTTTATATAGTTCTTATTACACCCTATGGGGAAAAAAAATCAAAGTCCAAACAGCTTTAATAGCTAGCATGGGGTTACACAGCCATAAGGAGCAGGGAAAGCTTCTATTCTAGAAGCTTGATCAAAATCTATTATTTTTTAAAAGATTTTATTTATTTATTCACGAGAGACACAGAGAGAGAGAGGCAGAGACATAGGCAAAGGGAGAAGCAGGCTCCTCACAGGGAGCCTAATACAGGACTAGATCCCAGGACTCCAGGATCACGCCCTGAGCCAAAAGCAGATGCTCAACCACTGAGCCACTCAGGCATCCTGTTCAAAGTCTGTTAAAATGAAAGTCTGAGTACAGACAAGGAGCAGGAGCAAAACAGAATTCTCAGAGAAATATTAAGATGTAGATAGAAATTTGGGGCTCAATGTTGAAAATGAACTGTGACACCTTGTCTTCTACAATTTGACAGAACGCTTGTAACAAGAAAGCCCACTCAAATTTCACACAGATATCTCCTCTCTGATGTTAAAAATATGTATATTTCGCGGCGCCTGGGTGGCTCAGTTTGTTAAGTGTCTGTCTTCAGCTCAGGTCATGATCCCGGGGTCCTGGGATCCAGCTCATTGTTGGGCTCCCTGCTCAGTGGGGAGCCTGCTTCTCCCTCTCCCTCTTCCCCCTGCTTGCACCTGCTCTCTCTCCCTCTCAAATAAATAGATATATAAATAAATAAAATATTTTTAAAATGTATTTTTCAAGAGCAAGAGAATTTTTGTCCTTTAAATTAAAAAACAAAACAAAACAAGATTTTAAATGATTATTTCCCATTGTATTGCTCCCTTCCTGTCACTGTTTTTGAGCTAGAACATGAAGTCCTTGGTGGAGAAAGGAAGTGCATAGACATCAATCTCCATTAACAGTTTGAGTGTTTTTTGTTGTCTGATTAATTTCTGAGTTGACATGGGTAACTACTTGTGTAGTTAGATGAGCTATTCATCCACACTGGGCATCTACTGAAGCTCTGACTGCACCCTTCACAGTCACATGTTTCACCTAATGTCTCATTAATTGAGCAGATCTTTTAAAATTCTACTCTTTATTCATATAAACCTCTTCTTGGAGTTATGCTAACAAAAAAGCAAAATCCATTCTATAAGAATTTAGTATTTTGTGGGGGAGAATAGGGAATTATTGTTATGTTCTAAATTAGTTTATGATACAGGGGTCCATTAGGCCGGTGTCAGCCAAAGTGTATTCATAATGACACCAAAACCTGTAGTTTTTCAGGTATTCAAATTCACTGTAGAGATGAAAAATAGAATGACCCAAGTGCAGATAACTCTTTATTTCATCAATTTGAGTCTACTTATTGCCTATATCCTATTCATATATTTAGTCTTAAGATAATTTCACATACTTTTTAAAAAGTAATCTCTACACCAAACTTGAGTCTTGAACTCATGATCAAGAGTCACATGCTCTACCAACCAAGATAGCCATTTGCTCCTTAAGATAATTTAAAAAATATCTCCCTCTACATCACCCTCCCCCCCTTTTATTTGTCATCTTGTTTTCCCAAATGTGGTGTCACAGGAAGCAATTTTACTTCATGCAGAGTTATAGAAGAGATTACTTTGATGGATATTGTACTGTTTGCATCTAACAAGTTAAAAATTCGTGCCTCTTATCAATGAAGAAATGAACTGGCGTATTGAGTGTTCTGAGAATTTCATGACCTCTCTCCCATGGACCAACATATGAAGGATGGAAAGATTCATTTTTTTTGCACAAATCAAGCTTTTTCCCCCAGTAACCACTAGTTTACTTACTTTTGCAAGCATCTGGAGCAGAGAAGGGTCTCCGGAGGTCCCGATAGAAGCCTGGCTTGCATCGCTGACAATGCTGACCTTCTGTGTTGTGCTGACAGTCATTGCAGACACCACCACTACGATTACCTGATGCCTCCCACACATTAATGTCAAAGTGACAGGTATCAGCATGCCCATTGCACTTGCAGGCTGAGGGGAAAAAAGACATGCAAGGAAAACAATTTAAAACAACAGGTTCTCTAATATTGAAGCAGTTAAAAATGGGGTAAGCTGGCTACTAATCTTTTAAATTTATGTATAATTAACATGCAGTGTTAGTTTTTAATTTTATTTTTAGTTTTGTAAATAGTGCACATTTTCACAACAAGAATCAAAACAGCAATATAAAAAGGCAAACAATGAGAACACCAGTCTCCCAATCCCTGTGTACCCTGTCACCCCATTTTCTTTTTTTTTTAATATATTTTCAATTTTTTTAAGATTTATTTATTTATTCATGATAGATGTAGAGAGAGAAAGAGAGAGGCACAGGCACAGGAGGAGAGAGAAGCAGGCTCCATGCCGGGAGCCTGACGTGGGACTCGATCCCGGGACTCCAGGATCACGCCCTGGGCCAAAGGCAGGCGCCAAACCGCTGAGCCACCTAGGGATCCCCTGTCACCCCATTTTCAGCAAGTTACTACTTTATTGTTTAGTTTCTTGTATATCCTTCCAGTGTTTCTTTTTATTTTTTAATTTAAAAATTACATTTTAGAATATGCCTGGAAGTCAGCAAAGTGTAGATCTGTGTTCTTAGGCAGAGATATTATAATTTCCTTAGCAACTGAGGTTGACATTTATTTTGGAAAGACTATTAGAATGGCTACCCATTTTTTTCCCCTTTTTCACAGTTAACACTTCACCATTTCCATTCCTGCTACCGCCCAAGGACCAGTGTCATCACTGTGGGTCCCCTGACCATGCTTAAAAAACTCGACATGGTCAGGCATTATTTGAAAATGAAAATTCATATTGCAAATACAGGCCTAAATTCATGTTCACTACTGAGCCTGGAAGGAAACTTCTTGTGGACAGGGGTTAGTAACTTGGTAGGTAGATGGATATGTCTTTCATGAAGCACTATTCCTCAGCTATTGATGTACTGGCGAGTATAAGATAGTCTCCTCTAGAAGCCTGGGTGTGTTTCGTTGTTGTTTGTTTGTTTGTTTTTATTAAAGAGGCCTGCATTGTTTCTTTTGTAACCATTTCTCAGAGGCATTTATAAGATTATCAGTAGCAACAAGTGACAAGTCTCTGTGTTCTATATGCATTTAGATACACAGTTGGTGTCTGTGGAAAGGACCAGAATGGCACTCTAGGAATTTAGGAGAAATTCTTTAGATTCTCTTGATGAGTGATTTAGAATAAGAATCCAGACTTTTTCCTGGAGTCAATTGTGTTTGTGCTATTGTTTTTTCATTGTTTCCTTGACATGTTATGATATTTTGACGAGATTCATAATCTTTAAAAAGCATAATATAAGATAATTTAAAATTTATGCTTAGAGGAAATCCTTTACATGTCTTAGAAACTAAAATAAATCAATTAGGATTCCAAATTATGTATGGGAGGAGAATTCTCACAATATTACCCACAGTACTTGCCTTTAAATCTTTGTAAAATTGAAGTTTGCGAGTATAAACATTGTTATGGGCATGTGTATTTCTCTGAACATTTTGAACTGCAAAGAAAAAATGGTTTGTATCCCCATATTTTTTACCGTTTTATCTATCTAATCTCCAACTTCAAACCTGAAGTTAGTCCTAGTAATGCAGTCTCGTTCTTGACCAACTGGCTTGGTTTCAAAACTGATTTGTCATTTCAAGTATCATAAGTGAAAAGAAAGGCATCATGGTACTATGGAAAAAGCATTTAGTTTGGGGTCTGAAGAGCTGAGATCAAGTCCTGACTATGGTTTACTAACCTTGGCAATTTACTTAATCTTACTGAGCCTCAATTTCCTCATCTCCAAAGTGGGATTAACATCAGCTGCTTGCTGCTTGCTTTTTTGGGTTGTTCTGAAAACTGAATTTGAGATAGCTATTTTCATGATTATAATTCAATATCTCAGCCACGAGGGTCATTGTATGCCCTCGCTTGCTCTTGTGTCTAGCCATGTTTTTATTATGTCAGTTTCTCAAAAAAGGTGCTTAGGTCCTGCAAACTGTCCAAGCAAATGGGTAACACACTGTTGGCAAAATTGTCATATTGGCAACTTTGCAAGCAGTGATTGTTTCCAGTAGCTGAGGTCACAGTGAGCAGTGACATGGGGTATATTTGTGTAGGTTACTGTGCCCATCACCCACCACTTTATACTATGTTTCCAGAGACAACAAGGAGTCCACAGATAAGTTTACTTTACAAAGAAGGCTTTTAGGCTTGTGGGTATGGTACTCACTTCTGCACTCTTTAGGAGATCCCGTTTTGCCATCAGCGGCCTCCCATGGGCGGTCATTGTATAATGGTGCACAGTGTTGGCAGTGGGTACCTGCTGTGTTGTGCTTACACATACACTTTCCATGGACCTACAAACAAAAATAAGCAAGAGCTGCAAGTCATAAGCAATGCTAGGGAGGAACATTCTTCCCACCATCTTACCTCATTGGTTGGCTTCAGCCATATGACATTCATTCACTTTCCTAAAGAAGTCATCAAGATGTGAGATCCTTTCTTTAGTTTGTCTTGTGATTAATTCAAAATATTACATAATAAAAGGGGCGCCTGGGTGGCTCAGTCCATTAAGTATCTGACTGTTATCTCAGTTTGGGTCTCGATCTCAGGGTTGTGAGTTTGAGCCCTGAGTTGGGCTCCATGCTGGGTGTGGAGCCTACTTTATTTTTATTTATTTATTTATTTATTTATTTATTTATTTGGAGCCTACTTTAAAAAAAAAAAGTTACATAATATATTTTTCTTGGTTGTAGATTGTGTGACCCCCAATGATCAATTCTGAGATACTGGCTAAATATTTACTTAAAATTTTAATACCTTAAAATTTTAAAAATTCTTTTTTTAAAAAGATTTTATTTATTTATTCATGACACACACACACACACACACACACACACACACACACACAGGCAGAAACACAGGCAGAGGGAAAAGTAGGCTCCATGCAGGGAGACTGATGTGGGACTCGATCCCAGGACCCCAGGATCATGCCCTGGGCTGAAGGCAGGCACTAAACCGCTGAGCCAAAAAATAAATAAATAAATAAATAAACCGCTGAGCCACCCAGGAATCCCCTTAAAAATTCTTTATGCAAAAGTACTGCATCTTCACTATAGAAAACTTGGAAATCTGTAAATATGATTATTTCATATCATAATCAGCATTTGAAATTTTATATTTCTAGTACTTTAAAATACAATTATATTTAAGACTTTTTTCATATAACAGTATATTAAGATCATCTTTTCAATTCATTAAATATTCTTGTGCAGCACACTTTAATGGCTTCCTTGTATAGTATATAATTTATTTGACCAATCACTTATTTTTGGTTATTTAGGCTTTTATATATTTTTACATATTATATTTTAGTTCTTCTTTTTTTTAAGATTTTATTTATTTATTCATGAGAGACACAGAGAGAGGCAGAGACATAGGCAGAGGGAGAAGCAGGCTCCTCGCAGAGAGCCTGATGTGGGACTCGATCCTGGAACCCCGGGATCATGACATGAGCCAAAAGCTCAACCACTCTCTTATATTTTAAGACGTCTCTTATATTTTAGTTCTATAACAAATATCCTTGTAGCTATTTGTGTACATCTTTATTTATTTAGAAGTAAAACTAGAAGTGTTTTCTAGAAGTAAAACTGAACAATCAAAACATATATATTTTTAAGACTTTGAATATATTTTGTCATAATGACCATAAAGATTTTCTTCCAATCCCACAATTCAGAGTAGTTGAGTTTATTAAAATACTGTTTCTCATAGGAATGAATACTTTAGTAGAATTGTCTAGGATCTGAGAGTTTTATGAGTTTTATTTTTTGTATAATCTCACCAACAGTTTCTAAAAATTAGTATCTTGGATCTTGACTACTCCCTAATAACTAAGTATTGCCATGAATTCCAGTACTAACATGCACTTATTGTCACATGATGTCATGACTACAAATGAAAGTTATGTAAAGTAGCTCAGAATGGGGTTTCCAAATTTGGATCTATGAGGGTTTTTTTTTTTCTTGAGAAACAGTATAACAGGTAAATTAGCATGAAAGTAATAAATAATATCAACCAGTCAACAAATATTTAATGTGTATCTACTGGGATAGGCAATGTTCGGTATACAAAGCATTACAAAACATAATTTCTGTGTTTAAGAATAGTATAAAATAGCTTGATAAAAAAGATATACATAGAAAAAATTTATACAGATAAACAAGACAATAAATACCTGAGAAAATGAAAGGATGTTGGAAATTATTTTATTTTTAAAAAATGTTTATTTATTTGAGAGAGAGAGCGAGCACAAGCACAGAGGGAGAGGGAGAAGCAGACTCCCCACTGAGCAGAGAGCCCAACACAGGGCCCGATCTCAGGACCCTGAGATTACGATCCAAGCAGAAAGCAGATGCTCAACTAAACCACCCAAGCACCCCAGGATGTTGGAACTTAAAAGATGCAGGAATCACCAGAGATTGGCAGTTGTGGAGGGCTTTAAGAAGGGGCTAGATTTTAAGCTAGTCCTTAAAGATGGGCAGAATTTCTGAAGGGCAGAAGGGAAGAGACTTCCCAGGAAGAGGAAGCAGAATGAACCAAGGTATGGTGCTAGGAGGCTGGGGAGAATCTGTGAACAAAGTCTATTTCAATACAGCTAGAATATTTTGACTGCAATGATAAAGGAACTACTAGAAATGACATGTACTTGGAGTGGCCAGAATCAAAACGAATCCTTGGAGTTTAACAAATCTGGAAATAACTACACCAGTACATTGATGTACTACTGTGTGACCTAATTTAACACCAGAGTAAGTTACCCAGGAGCCCCTTTCTCTTTTAATTCTCTTAGTATATATGTCTTTGGTTCCACTGGTAGAGACCCTCTAGATTATGCATTACCCACGTCTGTGACAGGACTGCTATGGACCTTATGCTCAGAAAATGTTCAAGTGCAGGAATGATCCACATGAGGCCTAAGTGTTATAATCTGGAAAATATCATAAATAATTATTTTGGTGGCCATATTGCTCAATTTCATTTCTGTGTATTCTAATGTAAGGTTTTGTACTTAATGAAAATTAATTTATAATTATAATTAATTACATATATATAACCTTTTTTTTTCATTGGCTCCTTAGAGTACAATGATGTTGCAAGAATTTTTGTTAATTTTCATCATAGAAATGGAACTAGTATTATAGATTCAACTTATTGATTTCGGAATTCTAATACTTAAGTGTGAGTTGAGCTTCAGTTACCTGTTTTCTTGGGCTTCTCTTTGTGACTATCTCTCCTAAGAGCTGTTTATATGTAAAGTCCCAGGGAGTTGTAAGATACATCTCCATTCACACATGCAGGTGAGTTCTAAAGACAAATTTGCACTTAAATTTGGAGATGTGCAGGAATTCAATTTTTACTGCTCTATGAGAGTGTGGTCTTTCTATCCCAGCTCTTGGAAGAGCGTATATTCTGGTAGAAATGTTCCAGTCCTACTGCATTTTTTATACTAAATTTTTTTCATTTTATTTACTCAGGAGAAACAAAGCGACAGAGGCAGAGACAGAGGCAAAGCAAGAAGCAGGCTCCCTGTGCCGGGGGTGGGGTGGAGTAGGGGGTGGGGTGGTGGCGGAGTCGTGGGCAGGGGATGGACAGAGTTGATCCCAGGACCCCAGGACCAAGACCTGAGCCAAAGGCAGGTGCTCAACCACTGAGCCATCCAGGTGCCCCCAGTCTTACTGCATTTATTAAATCTTTTAAATCCAACATTCCTTATCATGGTGAAAAGTAGAAACTCTTTATCAAATAACTTCGGTGTGGGAAGATTCTCTAAAGGCTCTCAGTAAAAGCTGGATGACTGTTTACTTGTGCTAGATGCTGATTTCTATTTTTTTTAAACACTAAAAACTATTCGATTGTATACTTTCAATGAGTCAAATTTTTGGTACATGAATTATCTCAGTAAATTTGTTAAAAGACAAAGAAAAACAAAATAATGGTAATAATGATAAGATTACATTTATTAATCATATGAATTTTGTTAAAGAAATTTAAAAGCACTTGTTTTATTAAAATATATCCACTAATTGCTCTTCTGATCTCTTTTGCTAATATTTTTGGCAGTCTATGTGTTTGAAACCAGTCTCCATTTGATACAATTAATTGCATATTAATTCAATTAAAAAAGACTAGGAAAAGCATTTTGCTCTAAATAAATCAAGAAAACTTCTCACTGTTATTTTTTTTAAGATTAACAAGCTCATTCAAATTGCACTGGTTGAAGAAAATAGTGTGACTTTTTTAAACTTTGAGAAAGCTTTGAAAAAATATGTATTATTTTTTATTTAGTCTTTTAATGACTAGTACGTGAGGAATAATACAGAAGAGGTCGTATAAATTGAACACATCATATTTACTGGGAGCTACAGAAATATTCTTTCTACAACAACTAGTAAAGAACATACATATTTGTGAGGTGATACGTGCTGATGATTCCATGAAGACTTAAATAAAGCTAGATTTTAATTTCAATTTTGTCTATCTCACAAATGTTGTCTTTTGCCCAAAAGAAAGATTGGGTAGCTCAGAAGAAGCCAAGCTTCCTTTGAGCTTAGGAGCGGGCTGCTGAGAGCTAATAAACCAAATCACAATTTTCTATGAAGATTTTTCAGATAAAGACAGTAATAAACTTATTCACCAAGCATCTGGAAAAAAAAAAAAAAGAGGAAGAGGGAATCCCTGGGTGGCTCGGCAGTTTAGCGCCTGCCTTTGGCCCAGGGCATGATCCTGGGGTCCCCGGATGGAGTCCTGCATCAGGCGCCTTGAAGAGCCTGCTTCTCCCTCTGCCTGTCTCTGCCTTTCTCTCTGTATGTCTCATGAATGAATGAATGAATGAATACATACATAAATAAAATCTTAAAAAAAAAGAGAGGCAGACAAACCATAAGACTCAATCATAGGGAAAAAACTGAGGGTTGCTGGAGGGGAAGGGGGTGGGGGATGGGGTAACGGGGTGAAGAACATTAAGGAGGGCAGGTGATGTAATGAGTACTGGGTATCCTGTAAAACTGATGCGTCACTGACCTCTACCCCTGAAACCAATACTACACTATATGTTAATTAATTGAATTTAAATAAGATTTACATTTTAAAAAAGTGAATCTACTTTCAGGGCAAAATTTAATAGAAGATAAACTTTACAAAAAGTTTGAATGGACCTCTGTCTTGAAAAACAGATGCTGATTTCAAGCAAAATGGAGTCTTTAGAAAAACTGAGTAAGAAAAATCTCCCAAAGTTGAAGAGTTTAGTAAAGTGAAGATATATGGCTGGCATAATTTGGTAGCATAATGAAAATTAGGGGGAAGAGTAGGTTTGTAGTTGTCTAAATCCTATAACTTGTAAAAAAAAAAACCTACATACAAAACACCTAATGTACAAATATTTGATGGAATTAGAGTCAGAATTCCTAGAATAAACAAACCATCCTTAATTCACCACTGCTGTTACATGGAGTACTATCTGAGGGAGGCATTTTAGAAAGTGTTAATTCTGAAGTAAATATGGTAAAGACCAAGGTCAATAAATGCTATTTGTAGGCAACGTCTTAGTCCTTGAGGCTGTGTCTTAAAGAACACATAAGATTTTCCTTAGGGACAAAGACAAGAAGATAAAATCCCCAAAGAATTCTGGGAAACATCCATAAATACAGAGGGCATGTGTTGGGGAGTAGGTTCTATATAGATCATGGAACATATTAAATATCAGCCTAGGATGCTGGAATTTACCCCGTAGGTACTGAAGATCCATTGAAGATCTTGAGTAAGGAAATGATTAAAAAGTATATTAAATACACTTTTTTTCCTCTTTCTAAAAAAAACCTTTCTAACTCATTCCTATCTTGTCTCCTGTGTTCTTTCTTCCATTTCCTCTTTTACTATTTCTTTTTTTTTTTTAAGATTTTATTTATTTGAGAGAAAGTGTGAGTGAGTGAGAGAGAGAGAGAGAGGATAAGCAGGGGGAGAAGCAGGCTCCCCAGTGAACAGGGAGCTGATGTGGGGCTCCATCTCAGGACACTGGGATCATGACCCAAGCTGAAGGCAGACACTTAACCACCTGAGCCACTTAGGTGGCACCCCTATTTCTTTAATATATATATATATTGTATGAAGTATTGTTCATTTCCTTTAGAGGAACTAAACTATCATTATTGGTCAATTTATCAGGTTTGGTCTTGGAATGCCCATGGCCTATAAGTAATTTCACCCAGCTCATGGGTTAGCCCTGGCTCACAAATTCCAGACCTCAGGAGGCCACAGACATCTAGGGAAACCTCATCAAACATTCACATGTATCACAAGATAATGGAGACAGGTCAGTTCCCTCTGGAGTAAAGATTTCAGAGCATTCCCTTGCTCCCACATGCTGAGAATTGGGATGAACCTCCCAGGGTCTGAAAAATGCCAGCCCAGCAAATTTTTCTGCACACAGAAAAATTCAAGGAGCTGTCATTTTGAGAATTACCAAAAATAGCTGTAAATCATTATCTAGACCATCTGAAACAAGAAGTCCTTCCTCAGCGATACAACTGTTACTGTTCAAGCTTGAAAGATCACCCACTATTTGATGCTCGTGAAAAATGTGCAAGTAAATCTAGGTCTTTATTGGAAAAAAAAAAAAAAGAAAAAGGAAACTTTAGTAACAAGTTAAACATAGCTCTTTTTGGTACACAAACATGAAATAGATAAAGGGCAGGAAAATGGGGTTATGTACTTAAGGCTTAGTTGAAGAAGAGTGGTGTCTGGTTGTCTAATTGGAAAAGGAGAAATTGACTTTAACAAGCTTCTAACCCCTAATTATCTAAGAGGTATATCTTAGCATTTTGATTATTCTATGCATTTCATAACCCATTTTCTTATACTAAGTACTTTATTCTGTTGTCGAAAATTTTCCTGTTTGTATCTAATATTATTTATTTTATCTAAGAGGTATGCCTTAGCATTTTGATTATTCTATACATTTCATAACCCATTTTCTTATACTAAGTACTTTATTCTGTTGTCAAAAATTTTCCTGTTTGCATCTAATATTATTTATTTGTTATTAGTATTAACCCATTTGCAAGTCATTTTTAGCATACTTATAGGGAAGGACTCATGTAAGCTTTGAAGCAGTAATTTAAGCAGTTATTGGAACAGTATGCTCATTAGAACAGCATGCTTATTAGTTAGCTATGTACTTTCGTGACAAATATATATTAGAGCCAAATAGGTAAGGAGAGAAAATACAATTTCTTCATATGTGAGGCTACAAAGGAATATAGGGTGGAAGCAAAAATGAGATTTTTAAAAAGATTTATTTATTCACTTTAGAGAGAGAGAGAGCATGAAAGGGGGCAGAGGGAGAGAGGTAGAGAGAAACTTTATTAGACGTTTTGCTGAGCTCAGATCCAATGCAGGGCTCAATCTCAAAACCCTACAATCATGACCTGAGCTGAAACCAAGACTCAGATGCTCAACTGATTGCAACACCCAGGGGCCCCCAAATCCATCACTAGAAGATAGAGAGGTCTTGCCTTGAAAAGCTGCTTCTTCACTGTTGTTCCTTTTGGGGCAGAAGGTCTTCTAGTGGTCTACCCATGCAGTTGAGGAAATTAGCCATGGATCATTGGCAGTGTCAAGCATAAGGGCTGGGCAATCACTTATCAAGATGTTGCAAAATACTTAAACATTAGATGGGAAATTGGCTTAGCCAACATTTACGGTCCTAACAGTCTTAGGGTTCTATAATTTTAAGGCCTGCTTCTCTGTGTTGGGAATACTGATTGGTTGTAGGCAACCACCCATAATGTTTTCTGAACCACCAAAGAAGACTTGTGTGGCTGGGTCCCGCTGCTGCCTTCTAACCAATGTAGAACATTTCCAGATTGTCTGAAAATCAAGTAATGGAAAGCTAGGAAAGTATTTCTTCTTTCCTGAAGGCACTTCTTGGGACACAAATGAGAAAGTAAATAAATATTAATAGTCTCTGAAGACAGACTTTCATTTGTTGATACTGACTATACCTAAACAAACATAAATTCTATTCTTTTTATTTTTCTCTTACTGTTTTCCTTCCCTGCTGCATTTTTCCCATTGTTTGTGACCAAAGAAATTATAGACTAAATATTCTTCTAAACTCCTGCCTTCCAAATAAAGGTATACTTCATCATCTAGTGATGCTCACCATAATGGAAATTACCAAAGCAAAAAAATCAATCTGGCTAGTGCTTTGGAGGCAATCATATTAACTGAATTCTTTTAGAATGTCTGATAAAATTTGCTTTACCAACTGCTTTCCAAGAAAGAAGGGAACGGCTGTTGTTCATGTCTTACTAAAAATTATAATGAAAATTAGTGGAGGAAAAAAGACTTTACAGCTAAGTATTCAGAAATTCTTGAATTTCATAACTTGATTTCCTTGTGCTCTCGTGCCATTATTGTTTATATATACATGATTCTATTTTCATCTTTACCATTCAACTTTGAATTCCAATGGCAAATGAGTCTTCTTTTCATGCTGTCGTTGGAACCTTAAAAAAAAGTGTTTGTGAAAAGAGAATGCAAACAGTGCCTATTCTATGAACCAAAGGAAAATACCCACTTACAGGCAGCTGCAGCAATTCACAGAACTCCATTTAGCTATGACAAATGATTTAGAAGTGGAACAATGCTACACAGCAATTTAAGACAAAATGTGAAGGCAAAAAACTGACTAATTTCTAAAGAGATAGTATGTCCCATTTAGAGAGAAGGATTAACTTCTAAAAGAATGAACTTCTTATGCATGCAAAGAGATAAATTCTAATAACAGGCTAGCCTGTTAAAGCCTGCTCCTCTTATGCAGGACAAAAACACAGACAACAATGCTTCAGCACAAACCTTTGAATAGAAAGCATTGTGAGGAAAACATGTCTTTTCATTAACAAATAAAATATTCTTTTTTCTCCAATAAAGGTTTGCATGTTTTAATGTGGGAGTTCTATGGTGAATATGAAGCATAATAATTGAGTTTAGTGGAAAAGCGGGCTTGTCAGAATGGGGCAAAGTAGGTTGAAGGCTAAGTATTCCAAACCTCTACCCAATAATATATATAGCAAGAATGCAAGCAATTGAAAAGTTTTACAGTCTATTCATTGGTTTGAACTTGGACACTGGAGAAAACAGCTCTTGTAAGAAAGTAGGGGCAATAAAATAAAGATTGGTATAGAGCAGAAACAATTATGAATAAAGAATGAAAATTAGCCAATACTTTGAGACTTCTCTCTTCTCAGCCAGTTGCCTGAAATTCTTCCAATAGAGATTCATTCCTTTAGCTCTTAAATGGGGTTGTAGGTCCAGGAGCTCCCTACAAAAATGCACTTATGCTCAAAAGGGGCAAATCCTTAATTATTAGCAACAAACATATCGGCTGGGATTATAACCATCTGTTCTCAATCTTAGAACTGAACTCAGAGTTGCTGAGAGGAAGTGGCTTCCTGATTAAGGAAAGGGAATGTCTTAGGGGGAAAGGAAAGGAGCCTAAGACAAAGTATGGCTACATTTGTTACCTTGCCAAGAACCTTGCTCTGACTGATAGAGCTAGAAAAAAGCATGAACGGAACCAATGCAAATTTCATAAGAAAACTGCATTTAGTACACTGTATGGTGATCATGTGCTTATCTGTCCCTCTCCACTAGATGGTAAGACTTTGCAGGGAAGACACAGTGGGCTAAATTTCTTTGACTTTCTAGTAACTGACATATAATAGATTTTCAATAAATATGTGTGTTAATTTTTTCATTCAGCAAGTATATTTTAATGGAGCATTGATAACCTTAGTTACTGAATTTAGTTCCATTTTATAAAATTGCCAAGAAGGCAGGGTACCAATCATGCATTTGAAGTGGGAATGGGATACTTTTATTGTTTGTCACAAAGCAGGATTTTGGGTAGAGGATTAAAAGATATTCAGGTTTGTCCAGTGTGCTTCCTTCCTATAAGGTGCATACTAGTTCACATCTGGGCAAGGCATGTTGGTAAATATGTTCTTACCTGTAGTAGTCATGTATAGGTGTTCTGGATGATCTGGAAGCTTAAGGAAAATGTGTCAGCCGTGGAGGGAAATGAGAATAATAATGATGATTATGATGATGATAATAAATAACAATAGCAGTAGTAGATAATATGGAGTAGCACTATGTGCTGGGCGTGACTCTGGTTCATTGTGAATCTTTGGATTCACACAAGAACCCTATAAGGTAAGTACAATGATCACTGCCATTTCACAAAGGAGGAAACTAAAGTCTAAAGAGATTAGATAATTTGCCTAAGGTCACAAAAGCCAGTAAGTGGTGGATCAACAGTATTTGAATTCTAGCAGTCTGACTCCAGTCATCATCTTAAACCTTAACCTATGCTATGTTAAAACCCTAGGGAGTAGGAATTTTGAGGGATCCACTTTGGCCAAGTCCCTTGAGGGACTACCTCAATAAAACAGATGTGTTCCAAAACAATTTTTCCTTGAAGAGCTCTTCAGGATTGAGTTTGGACTCAAAGTGAGCCATTTCATGGAGGTTCTGGTCTTGAGTGGATTATTAGTCCTATTCCTCTGGGAGAAGCCTAGCAGTTTTGGAGGTAGGAAAATACTGGAAGATTGGGCCCCATTTCCCACATCTGGCACGAATAAGCTTAGGGTATGGAGAGGATCCCACTGGTTCAGTGTAAAACCTGGGTAATGAAAATTCTGATGCCTCCTTGGGGCATTTCTGGGCTGCTGCACATTTTACTTATCAGAAACTCCAGTGAATAAATTTACAAATGAAGATGATAACAAAAATGTAAATGAACTCAAAGATTTGCTCTTGTGTATAGCACCTCTTTTATGTTAATTACTCTCCTTATTAGATATGATTGGGTAGGGATAGTGGTAGTCTTTATAGTCAGTATTATTTTAGGCTATTAATGATAGTAATAGGAGTAAGTGAGGTTATGGAGAATGGTTACATGAAAATGCTATACATAACCTAATGATTCAGATACATTTTTAGATTCAAGTTACTGGGTTTATTCCATTTTTTCATGTACAAAATTTTGTATGCCCCCACACTGTGATTTGTACATCTAAACAGCAGTTTGTGTCACTGTGAATACTCTTTACTATAAAAAATCAGGAGTTGAAAGAATATTCGGAAGCATACATACACAAACACACAAAATTTCCAAATGCTACCAAATTTGTGTACTCCAAATTATGGGCATTTATTCCAAGATTGCTTAAAGATATGGTTCCACCAATCTTTTAAAAATAGTATTACGGCTCAAACTAAGAACTAAAATCAAGTTCTGTGGGTTATCTTTCAACATACATCATGGCCCCTTTTGAAAAAATTAGATGATTGGTCAAAACCGAAACAAAAGAAAGCAAAAACAAACTCCCAAACCTACCTGTCTAAAATAGGAGGGCAGACACTGCTTCTGGGCAGAGAAAAAGCATAATTCGGGCCTTTCAAATAAATTGCAAATTACTTTTGAGCTTAAAAATATTCTTAATAAAGTAACCTCATTTAAAAAGGCAACTGAAAGAAGGTCTTAAAATATCCCTATTGTTTTAAAATGTACTATTGGCTCAACATTGTATTTTTTTAAGTGAGCACTTTAGTTTACATTTGGAGTCCTTGAGTAACTTTAGGTAGGATTCTCTCTCACCCTTCAGAGTAATGACTTTGTAGAACAAAGAAAATCTCTTCTTTTTTAAGTCCAGGAATAGGGCCTACTTTTATTTATTGCCAGGGGCTTAAGAGGCTTACATGTACCATCTTTTGAGAAAGATGTTTTGCATCTATTTGTAACTACATTCAGTATTCTTTGTCTATGTGTGTGTGGTTCTTTGAATGATGGCTTACTGGTTCTTCAGTAATTAATGAGTCAAATAAAATTTTTGACCTGTTTATTTTATATCTGGACAAGAGTCATGACTTCACTTTAAAAAAATGTATCCTGGGGATCCCTGGATACATTGGCCTGCCTTTGGCCCAGGGCATGATCCTGGAGACCCGGGATGGAGTCCCACATCGGGCTCCCTGCATGAGGCCTGCTTCTCCCTCTGCCTGTGTCTCTGGCTCCTCTCTCTGTCTCTCATGAATAAATAAACAAAATTTAAAAAAAATAATAAATAAATGTATTTTTTAACACTGCCATTTCTTATCCTGCACAAGTTCATCCATATCAAAGTTGTTCTTCTATCAAGACTTCTTGAGCATGTACTTCTAAGAGTGGAATTTAAACTTGCTTTATATAGTTAAATGGGTTTTGATGTATTATATTCTCACAAGATTGATTCTACTGGCTTCCTCTTTTCAGTATCATCAGGTACTTTATCTTTTCTCTGAGGACTGTAATAAATATTTCTGCCATAAAAATGCAAATAGCATTGAACTAAATATTGTGATGCCCAGGAGGCTTATGAAGATTACATTCAGATGTTACAACTTATGCAATTTTCTCCCCACCATTATTTCATTGCACAGAACTATTTTTTATTTGTTCTTTGTTTCCAGTGGATTTTAAGAATTATTTCTGGCTACTGGGCTTTTAAAAATGATGTCTGTCCAGGGCATCTGGGTGACTCATTCCATTGAGCATCTGCCTTCAGCTCAAGTCATGATGCTGGGGTCCTGGGATTGAGCCCCGTGTCAGGCTCCCTGCTCAGCGGGAAACCTGCTTCTCCCTCGACCGCCCCCTCCTCTCTCTCTCTCTCTCTCAAATAAATAAAATCTTTTTAAAAATGATGTCTGTCTGACATTTTTATTTGGATATATCTTAAGAGTGAATAGAGCTAGATTATATGCATAGTTTGGTTTCAGATTTGCATGTGTACAATGTACATTGCATGTGCATTGTACATATTGTACAATGACAATATACTATGATTTTAAGATGTTTATTTCAATGTATCTAAGGCTTTCTTGTCTTATAACATCAAATTAGCTTCCCTTCTCCTCTATAATAGCCACAATTTCTTCAGCTGTAAGATACAGAACAAGAGAAGATTGACAAATAACATTAGACTCTTGCGGTAGTTCTTGTCCTTAGGCAAAATTTTGAGTTTTCTATAAAGCTGTATGAGAAACTATGTCAGCATATAGCTAAGTAATTTTAAATTTCCTTCAAGCCAAATTGCTATCTGGTCACTGCATCCAGTTACTAGGACAAGTTGTTACATAGCCATCCCACCTGCTCCATCTCTGTTCTTCATTTGATCTCAGCTAAGTCTTATTTTCATAACTTCACTTTGCACTTATCTTTATACACTGAAACTTTTCCAAGGTCACAATGCAAATCAGTGACAGAAGAGGGAACAGAACTCCCAAGAGAGTCCTAAAATACTAGAGGCCCCATCTTAGAACAGTGAGGTAATCAGGAGGATTTTTTTCCCTTCCCATCAACACCTAAAATAACTTCTCATGATAAAATCTCTTTGAGGAGAAAAGAGATCATATCACTTTCAATTCTTTAGTACCTATTTGATTTTTAATAATTTTATAAAAAAAAAGCAAAAGTGGAATTAACAACATATAACTTCCAATACACTCTTAAAACTATTAACACAAAAACTATGAGACAAGAACTTAGGACATTGAGTGAAGGCAAAAACTAGAAGAACTCATTTTGTAAGCAACTTATCTTTCAAGCAGCATCTGACATGAGAGTGAAGGAAGGATTTGTGGGGGTTTTATTCAGTGTCTTTTAGGATTTAGATGGTTTTTATAATGAGCTGGGGGCCAGGTAGATTCTATTAGAAGTGCTGTGGGGGATTAATAAGTACTTTTCATCTTACTGACATTCACTTGCTCAATGTGTTCACATAGCTTCTGGTTATTTTAAAGGAAAATTCTTTGTCAGAGACTATTTTGCATTCTCTTACAAAGTGTTTTTTTTTTTAATTTAATTCATTCTAGTTCACATTTCCCACTGTTTTCCTTCTTTCTTGACAGCTCTGTTTGACTGTCACTCAGTATTCTATACAGTACAGAGGGTGTTACAAAAGTTGACTTGTTTAAGATAAATGAGCCCCTGATTGTAGTACAAGAAGCCAGTTGCTAGGGCATGTTTTCTTCCATAGTCTTTTGTTGTTGAATTAATTAATTCATTCAGATGCTTTTTTCATATCAGAAAACTGCTTGTTTCTAGGTGAATCTTATAAAATGTAGTCTTCATTATTGAGTATGCTCATATAAAAAAAACAACAACTTATGCTTGTTTGGCAACTCTATCAGAATGCAGAGTCACTAAGAAATCTGTGATCATCTGTATATGGCCAGAAACAATAGTCACAGCTTTTGGAAGAATTAGTTTTCTTCAATACCCACCTATTCAAAGCTACCGCTTTTAAAAACAGTGAGCTTAATGACCAGGACTTTAAAAGAAATATATTCATTCTGCAAAATTCCTCTATAACCAGCCATGGGTCTTATGTTTGTTTTTTGAGTTACTGATTTTTCCTATTCCAATTATATTCATCTAACCTAAAAGTCATTGTTTTAACCACATTTAAAGTGTGCAATTCCGTTTTTTAGTATATCAAAATGTTGTGCAATAATTAATACCACCTAATTCCAGAGCATTAACACCACCTAATTCCAGAGCATTTTCATCATCCCCCAAAAGAAACCTCATGCCCATTAAGCAGGCACTCTCTATTTCTCCCCAACTCCTGGCAACCACTACTCTCTTTATGGATTTGCCTATTCTGGACATTTCATATAAAAGGCATAATACGACATGTGGTCTTTTGTGTCTGGCTTCTTTCACTTAGCATAATTTTTTCAAGGTTTATTCATGTGGTAGCATGCACCAGTACTTTATTCTTTTTCATGGCTGGATAATATTCCTTTTTGAAAAAAGATACATAGCTTTCTTTGTCTTTTATTTTTCGCTTACTTTTTTTATGTTTCAAGTATTTATTTAAATTCTAGTTAGTTAGCATATAGTGTAATACTAGTTTCAGGAGTAGAATTTAGGGATTCATTGCTTACATATAACACCCAGTGCTCATCACAAGTGCCCTCCTTAATGCTCATCACCCATTTAGCCCATTCCCCTCCAGCAACCTTTGTTCTCTATAGTTAAGAGTCTCTTTTTATGGTTTGCCTCTCTCTCTTCCTCCCCCAACCATGTTCATCTGTTTTATTTCTTAAATTCCACATATGAGTGGAATCATATGGTATTTGTCTTTCTCTGACTTATTTTACTTAGCATAATATGATCTAGCTCCCTCCACATCACTGCAAATGGTAAAATTCCATTCTTTTTTATGGCTAATATTCCTTTGTGTGTGTGTGTGTGTGTGTGTGTGTGTGTGTGTGTGTGTGTACCACATCATCTTTATTCATTTATCAGTCAGTGGACATTTGGGCTCTATCCATAATTTGGCCACTGTTGATAGGATAATATTCATTGTAAAGATATACCACATTTTGTGTATCCATCAATCCACTTTTTGGCTGTTGTGAATGATGCTGCCCTGAATACTCTTGTCTAAGGTTTTATGTAGATATATGCTTTCAATCCACTTGGGTATATACAGAAAAGTAGGATGGCTGGATCATATGGTAACTCTATGTTAAACTTTCTGGGGAATTGCCAGACTATTTTCCACAGCAGCAGTATCATTTTACATTCTCACCAGCAATGTGTTAGGGTTCCAGTTTTTCTATCCTTGCCAACATTTATTTTGATTCATCTTTTTGATTATAGTCATCCAAGTGGGTTTGAAGTGGTATCTCATTGTGGTTTTTATGTTCATTTCCCTATTGACTAATATCGAGCGCCTTTTTTTTTTTAATTTAAATTCAGTTAGCCCAGGAGCACCTGGGTGGCTTAGTCGGTTAAGCGTCTGCCTTTAGCTTGAGTCATGATCCCAGGGTCTTGGGATGGAACCCCGCATTGTGTTGGGCTCTTTGCTCAGCGGTGAGCCTGCTTCTCCTTCTCCTTCTCTCATGGTTTATCTCTCTCTCTGATTTCTTCCCATTCAGTTTTCCATCCCTTCCCCTATGATCCTCTATGCTATTTCTTATATTCCAAATATGAGTGAGGTCATATGATAATTGTCCTTCTCTGATTGACTTATTTCACTCAGCATAATAACCTCCAATTCCATCTACATTGATGCAAATGGTAAGATTTCATCCTTTCTGGTGGCTTAGCAATATTCCCATATATATGATATAATACATCACATCTTCTTTATCCATCTTTATCAGTGGACATCTAGAGCTCTTTCTACAGTTTGGCCATTGTGGACATTGCTGCTATAAACACTGGGGTGAAGATGCCCCTTCAGATCACTACAATTTTATCTTTGAGGTAGCTACCTAGTGGTGCAATTTCTGGGTCGTAGGGTAGCTCTATTTTTAACTTCTTGAGGAACCTCCACCCTGTTTTCCAGAGTGGCTGTACCAGCTTGCATTCCTACCAGCAGTGTAAGAGGGTTCCGCTTTCTCTGCATCCTCTCCAACATTTATTATTTCCTGACTTGTTAATTTTAGCCATTCTGACAGTATGAGGTGGTATCTCACTGTGGTTTTAATCTGTATTTCCCTAATGCTGAGTGATGTTGAGCCTTTTTTCACGTGTCTGTTATCCACTTGTGTGTCTTCTTTGGAGAAATGTCTGTTCATGTCTTTGACGATTTCTTGACGGGATTATTTGTTTCTTGGGTGTTGAGTTTGATAAGTTTTTTATAGATCTTGGATACTAGCCTTCTATCTGATAAAACATTTGCAAATATCTTTTCCCATTCTGTTGGTTGTCTTTTGGTTTTGTCAACTATTTCCTCTGCAAAAGTTTTTTATCTTGCTGAAGTCCCATTAGTCCATTTTTGCTTTTGTTTCCTTTGCCTTTGGAGATGTGTCTACTAAGAAGTTGCTGTGGCTAAGTTGAAGAGATTGCTATTTGTGTCTCATCTCTAGGATTTTAATGGATTACTATCTCACATTTCAGTCTTTTATCCATTTTGAGTTTATCTTTGTGTATGGTGTAAGAAAATGGCCCAGTCTCATTCTTCTACATGTGGCTGTCCAATTTTCCCAACACTATTTGTTGAAGAGACTGTCTTTTTTCCATTGGATAGTCTTTCCTGCTTTGTTGAAGATTAGTTGATATACAATTGAGGGTCCATTTCTGGGTTTTTGTGCCAATGCCATATGGTCTTGATGATTACAGCTTTGTAAGATAGCATGAAGTGGGAATTGTGATGCCACTAGCTTTGGTTTTCTTTTTCAACATTCCTCTGGCTATTTGAGGTCTTTTCTTGTTCCATACAAATTTTAGGATAATTTGTTCCAGCTCTGTGAAAAATGTCAATAATATTTTGATAGGGATTGCATTGAATGTGTAGATTGCTCTGGGTAGCATAGAAATTTTCACAATATTTGTTATTCCAATTCATGAGCATGGAATCTTCTTCCGTTTCTTTGTGTCTTCCTCAATTTCCCTCATAAGTGTTCTAGAGTTTTTAGCACACAGCTCCTTTACCTCTTTGGTTGGGTTTATTCCTAGGTATCTTATGGTTTTTGGTGCAGTTGTAAATGGGCTTGTTTTCTTAATTTAAATCCTTCTGCAGCTTCATTATTGGTGTATAGAAATGCAACAGATTTCTGTACATTGATTTTGTAGCCTGCAACTTTACTGAATTTGTTTATTGGCTCTAGCAGTTTTTTGGTGGAGTCCTCTTTGGATTTCCTATATAGAGTATCATGTCACCTGCAAATAGTGAAAGTTTTACTTTTTCCTTGCTGATTTGGATGTCTTTTATTTCTTTTTGTTGTCTGATTGTTGTGGTTAGGACTTCCAGTACTATGTTGAATAAAAGTGTTAAGAGTGGACATCCTTGTCTTGTTCCTGACCTTAAGGGAAAAGCTCACAGTTTTTCCCCATTAAGGATGATATTAGCTGTGGGTTTTTCATATATAGCCTTTACTATGTTGAGGTATGTTCCCTTTAAATCTACTTTGTTGAGGGTTTTTATCATGAATGGATGTTGTACTTTGTCAAATGCTTTTTCTGCATCTATTGAAATGATCATATAGTCCTTACCTTTTCTCTTATTGATGTGATATATCATGTTGATTGGTTTGTGAATACTGAACCACTCTTGCTACCCAGGAATAAATCCCATTTGATCATGGTGAATGATTTTTTAAAATGTATTTTTGGATTCAGTTTGCTAGTATTTTGTTGAGAATTTTTGCATCTATGTTTCAGGGATATTGGCCTGTGGTTCTCTTTTTTGTGTGGTATCTTTATCTGGTTTTGGTATTAGGGTAATAATGCTGGTCTCATAGAATGAATTTGAAAGTTTTCCTTCTTTTTCTATTTTTTGGGAAGAGTTTGAGAAGAATAGGATATTAGCTCTTCTTTAAATGTTTGGTAGAGTTTGCTTATGAAGCCATCTGGTCCTGGATTTTTGTTTTGGAGAGCTTTTTGATTACTGATTAATTTCTTTGCTAATAATCAGTCTGTTCAAATTTTCTGTTTCTTCTTCTGTTTCAGTTTTAGTAGGTTATAGGTTTCTACAAATTTATCCATTTCTTCTAGATTGTCCAATTTTTTGGCATATAGTTTTTTAAACGTTCTCTTATAATTGTTAGTGTTTATGCATTGTTAGTTGTTATTTCTTCTCTCTCATTTGTAATTTTATTTATTTGGGTCCTTTCTCTTTTTTCTTGATAGGTCTGGCTACAGGTTTATCAATTTTTTCAAAATTTTTTTTTAAGAAACAGCTCCTGGTTTTATTGATTTGTTCTATTGTTTTTCTAGTTTCTATATCATTTATTTCTGCTCTAATGGTAATTATTTCTTCCTTCTCCTAGTTTTAGGTTTTGTTTGTTGTTCTTTTTCTAGTTCCCTTAAGTATAAAGTTAGGTTGCTTATTTGAGATTTTTCTTGCTTCTTGAGTAGGCCTGTATTACTATAAACTTTCCTCTTAGAACCACTTTTGGTGCATCCTAAAAGTTTTAAATCATTGTATTTTCATTTTCATTTGGTTCCATGTACTTTTTTTTCTTCTTCTATTTCCTGGTTGGCCCATTCATTGTTTAGCAGCATGTTATTTAACCTCCATGTATTTGTGGGCTTTCCAGCTTTTTTTCTTATGACTGACTTCTAATGTTATAGCATTGTGGTCAAAAAAGGTGCATATTATGACTTTGATGTTCTCAAATTAGTTGAGGCTTGTTTTGTAAACTAATATGTTATCTACTCTAGAGAATTTTCCACGTGTACTTGAAAATAATTTGTCTTCTGCTGTTTTAGGATGGAGTGTTCTGAATATATCTGTTAAATCCATCTGATCCAGTGTGTCATTGAAAGCCATTGTTTCCTTGTTTTCTGTTTTTTAATTTATTTTTAAAGACTTTTACTTATTTATTTGAGAGAGAGAGAGAGAGAGAGAGAGAGAGAGAGCATGAGCAGGGTGAGGAGCAAAGGGAGAGGCAGACTTCCCACTGAGCAGGGAGCCTGATGTGGTGCTTGATCCCAGGATTCTGAGATCATGACCTGAGCCGAAGGCAGTCACTTAACCGATAAACCACCCAGGTGCCCCTGGTCTTCTGTTTAGATGGTCTGTCCATCAATGTAAGTGGAGTGTTAAAGTCTCCTACTATTATTGTATTATTATTGATTAGTTCTTTTATGTTTGTTATTAATTGTTTTGTGTATTTGAGTGCTCCCATTATGGGTGGGTAAATACTTACAATTATTATATCTTCTTGTTGTATTATGCCCTTTATGATTATATAACGTCCTTCCTTATTACAGTCTTTGTTTTAAAGTCTATTCTGTCTGATATAAGTATTGCTACTCCTACTTTCTTTTGACATCCTGTTTGCATGATAAATGCTTCTCTATCCCCTCACTTTCAATCTGCAGCTGTCCTTTAAGTCTAAAATGACTCTCTTGTAGGCAGTAAATAGATGGGTCTTATTTTTTAATCCATCTGCCACCCTGTCTTTTGATTACAGCATTTAGTCTTTTGCTCCTTTTATTTTATTTTAAGATTTATTTAATTATTCATGAGAGAGAGAGAGAGGTAGAGACACAGGCTGAGAGAGAAGCAGGCTCCTCACAAGGACCCTGATGTGGGACTCGATCCCCAGACCCTGGATCATGCCCTGAGCCAAAGGCAGACGCTCAACCACTGAGCCACCCAAGGTTCCCTATTTTGCTCCTTTTAAGATTTTTTTTCTTTATCACTATACTTTGACATTTTAATTACTATATGTCTTGGTGTTGGCCAGCTTTTGTTGATTTTGCTGGGGGTTCTCTGTGCCTCCTGGATCTGGATATCTGTGTCCTTCCCCAGATTAGGGAAGTTTTCAGCTATTATTTCATCAAATAAGTTTTCTAACCTCTTTTCTCTCTTCTTCTTCTGGGACTCCTATAATATGAATGTTATTACATTTGATAGAGTCACTGAGTTCTCTAAGTCTATTCTCATTTTGCATAATTCTTTTTGCTCTCTTTGGTTCAGCTTGATTACTTTCCATTACTCTGTCTTCTAGGTCATTAATTCCTTCCTCTGATTCTTCCAGCCTGCTGTTCATTCCATCAAGTGTGTTTCTGATTTTGTTTATTGAGCCTTTTATCTCTGCTATGTTATTCCTTATCTCTGTGTTAAGGGTCTCACTGATGCCTTCCACTCTTTTCTCAAGTCCAGCAAGTATCTTTATGATCATTACTTTAAATTCTGGGGGCACCTGGGTGGCTTAGTTGGTTAAGCATCTGCCTTCAGTTTGGGTCATGATCCCAGGGTCCTGAGATCGATCCTCATGTAGGGGGTGGTCCCTGCCCAGCAGGGAGTTTGCTTCTCCCTCTCCTTCTGCCTACCACACCCGCTTGTACTCTCCCTCTCTCTCTCTCAGATAAATAAAATCTTTAAAAAAATAAATTCTGTATGAGGCATGTTACTTATATCTGTTTCACCTAGATCTCTGGCCATGACCTTGTCCTATTCTTTCATTTGGGACAAATTCCTCTGTCTTCACACTTTGTTAGAGTCTCTATGCCTGCTTCTCTGTGTTAGAAAAGTTAGCTGTTCTTAAGGGTAATGGCCTTATGAAGAAGAGGTCTTGTAGTGCCCTGCCATGTAGTTTGCTCTGTTCCCCACCACTGGGGAACTGGCATTTTAGGGCATGTCTCCAATATGTGCTGTATATGTTCTGCTGTTGTGTCCTGGCCATTTTATCCTTCACACTAGTTGTCTGCTGAGGCTCTTTTTGTCTATTGTGGCCAGTGTTTGGTCCCTGGCCTGAATGTGGCACATTTTAACTAGGTGTGCTCTGATCAGTTTGTGAAATGAGATCTGTCACCACTGCTATGGGAACCAAGGCCCTGCAAAATTGCCAGATTTAATGAGCAGGAGTCTGTGCTGGTTTTCTCAGGGAGAAGGCCTGCCATGCTGGTCCTGAGGCAAGTGTGACTGAGAAAGGTAGTTCCACCAGAGAATGGGGAATGGGGGCTGGGGGAGAGGCAGGGCTGGGTGTAAGCAAGTTAAGTAGTGAGTGTTGATGCTGCACTGATTTCCACAGATGGCCCTGTACTTATGGTGGGGGTAGGGGTGGATGGCACCTGACAGTTCCTTTTTTTCCCAGAGGGGTCTCTCTGTGAACACTGCCTCTCTGGGACATGCTCGGGGATAAATAAATAACCTCCCCAATGTGTGCCCAGGAGCCCTTTAGATTGATGTTTCCACACTGTATGTCCAAGGCTATTTGACCTGCCTTCTCTCCAAAAGCAGTCTCAGTGCCTGAGAGGCTCTCCCTGAACCAAGCCAGCTGACTTTTAAAAGTCCAGGCTTGAAGCCCCACTGGTTGCAAGAACTCATGAAATTCAGTCCCTCTCTCTTTCCAAGCCAATTGCTATGAGGGTTCCCTTCCTTGTGCACTCCCCTGGTGTGCTAGTATGTTTCTTGCCCTTCTCTACAACCAAGCCTCCCTCCCCACTGTACTGGCCATGAGATCTGTTTCTCTCTCAAACCTAGTCTCCACACTTCCTACCTTCTTCGATGTGGCCTCTTCTCTACTTTTAGTTGTGGAGTTTATTCTACATCTTCAGGTCAATTTCTGGGGTATTTAGGATGATTTGATACTTATCTAATTATATTTATGGGACAAGGCAAGCCTAGGGTCCTCCTCATTGACCAGTGTCTTCCCCTCTTTTCTTTTCACTTTTGGGATAGTATCTTTTTTTTTTTTTTTTAAGATTTTATTTTTAAGTAATCTTCACACCCAACATGGGGCTCAAACTTACAACCCTGAGATCAAGAGTCACATGTTCCACTGACTGAGCCAGCCAGGTACCCCAATAGTATCTTTTGATGCACAAAGATTATTACTTTTGATGAAGTCCAATTTATTTTTTCTTTTGTTGTTTTGTGCTTTTGGTGTCAAACCTAAGAAACCATTTCCTAATGCAAGGTCACAGAGACTTATGTCTGTTTCCTTCTAAGAGTTTTATAATTATCAGTCTACAGTTAAGTCTTTGAAACATTTTGGGTAAATTTTTGTATATGGTATAAGAAAAGGCTCCAAATTCATTATTTTGCATGTGGTTATCCAGTTGTCCCAGTGCCATTTATTGAAGAGTCTTCTTTTTCCACTGAATAATCTGGACATCTTTGTTAGAGAAAACCAGCTGACCATAGATACCTAGATTTATTTCTGGGCCCTCTATCTTGTTAATCTATATGTCTATCCTTACGCCAGTAGCATACTGTTTTGCTATTATTGTAGCTTTGTAGTAAGTTTTGAAATTGGAAAGTGTGAGCCCTCCAACTTCATTGTTCTTCAAAATTATTTTGGCTGTTCATGGTCCTTGCCCTTTCATATAAATTCTGATTGTCCATTTCTGCAAAAAAGGCAGTTGGAATTTTGATAGGGATTTCACTGAATCCATATCAATTTGGGGACTATTTCCATCTTAGCAAAATTAAACCTTCCAATCCGTGAAAACAGGATGTTTTTCCTTTTATTTAGATCTTTAATTTCTTTCAAGAATGCTTTAGAGTTTTCAATATACAAATCTTGTACTTAGGTTAAATTTATTCTGAAGTATTTTATTCTTTTTTTTTGATGCTATTATAAATGGAATTATTTTCTTGATTTTATTTTTGGACTGTCCATTGGTAGTGTATAGAAATATAATAGTTTTTACATATTATTAATCTTATATCCTGCAACTTTGCTAAACTTGTTTATGAGCCCTAACAGTTGTTTTGGCTGTTGTTGTTGTTGTTGTGTGTGTGTGTGTGTGTGTGTGTGTATTCTTAGGAGTTTCTACATATAAAATCATGTCATCAGTGTACAGAGATAGTTTTACTTCTTCCTTCAGATCTGGATCCCTTTTGTTTCTTTTTATTGCCTCCAGTACAATAATAAATAGAAGTTGTGAGAGCAGACATCTTTGCTTTATTTTTTATCTTTGGGGGAAAAGCATTCAGTTTTTCACCATTAAGTATGATGTTAACTGGAATTTTCATAGATGCCCTTCATAATGTTGAGTAAGTACCCTTCTATATATACTTTGTTGAATTTTTTACTTTTTAGTCAGGAAAGGATGTTGGATTTTGTCAACATCCATTGAAATGAGCATGCAGTTTTTATCTTCTATTGTTATGGTGTCTTACATTGGTTGATTTTCTGTTAATCCAATCCTCAATCTTAAGATATGCAGTCGTCTATTTTTTTTTACTGGAATAAAACTTTATAGCCAAGAATATACTACTCTTCTGTTTCCTTCCTAGGGAAGTATAACTGTTCATTTTAATAGTTTGAAAAAATAGTGCATCAGTCACAGCTGGGTTAACAATGTCCAGACAAAAATATTTTAAGGGTTTATTTTGATTAAAAAGGAAAAACTTTCATAATATAAAGGTGTTGGAGAATTTGAAAAGCAATCTTTTTGAAAATCTAGTATAATAAATTAAGTTGAGGGATAGTTGACATATTAAGGTACCTCATCTCTTAATATCTATAACTTTTATTATTCTGTTCTTCATGTCCTACAATTTATGCAAAAATGGCTATACAAGATGTTGAAATCTTATTTAAAAACTGTTATAAGATACTTTCATGCTGCAGAAACTCTTTGGTCTCTGAGCATTCCATTCGAGCAGGTATTACTGTGTTAGACTGATATAAACATTTTAAACATTATAATTATCTAATATCTAACACACAGAGAGTAGGATCTTGCTTCCAATGTATTGAATGATAACAGTTTAATTTCCTGGCAAAGCCATCTCAATCCCATTGTAATCTGAAGAACCAGAGGAACAGTGGACAGATTCACAGGTCCCTCATGACATCAGTTTCTTTAGCAACTAAATGTAGCAGGTTAACTTAGTGACATATTAGTCACTTTGTAAATATTTTGGTTGCTGTATTAATTTTAACCAATGTTTTATGATTGAAAAATTAAAAATTAAAGATTTTTATATTAAGAAAAAAAAGTAAATTAAGGTTAGAATGGAATTTTAAAGTTAAAATTCAATATAACCCCCCCAAAATTTTAAAAGAATAAAATTCAATATAGATAGAGATATGAATTTCTATTATAATTTTTTTCTGTGCCATCAAGAAAATCACATTAAAAAAGTCCCACAGAAATTAGGGAGCGTGACAAAACATGAAAGACTCCTAACTCTGGGAAACAAGGGGTAGTGGAAGGGGAGGCGGGCGGGGGGATGGGATGACTAAGTGATGAACACTGAGGAGCGTATATGATGGGATGTGCACTGGGTGTTATACTAAACGTTGGTAAATGAACTTCAATAAAAAACAGTCCCCCAAAACATTTTATGTCATCTATATTCTGAAAAAATTTTAAGAAAAATAATGGCAATATCAGAAATGATCTCACTATGTGTTATGTTTTCTCCTTTGCCTCAATTTTAAGAAATAAATAATTAAAGAAAAATACTGAAGATAATTTATTCTCTGAAGAAATGTGACCGTGGATCAAAGGTGCAGTAATCCACCTGACACTCATAGTATTTGTATAATTATATTTACTTACAGAGCTTGTTTGAAAGGATTTCCTTTCCTCAAGATGATGCTAAAAAGTCTTTATCTTATTGCTTTAAAAAGACCACAATAATCATCACAGTGAAAAAAATAAGCAGTTTAATATAGATGAAACTCTACTGAAGAGTTCTGAGATTTTTCCTTAGCATTATGGCGTAAATGTGATATAAAGAGAATAAATTTTGGAATTAGATCCCTGCTCTCAATAATCTTGGAGAAGTTCCTTAGTAACAAGACACAATGTCCTACCTATACCATAAGGTAATAATAACAGCTCCATGGTTTGTTTGAGGATTAAAAGAAAGAATGTGTGTCGAAAAGTGACACAATCAAGAAGTCATTATTATTAATATTATTGACATTACTGAGATGAATCTCTTTTAAAATGCCATCAATTTAGTTCATCTATCGACCCAAAACTTTTTGAACTTATTATGTTAGACACTGTGAATGTTCCAGTATTGGCCATGAAAGAAACAAGTAGTTTAGCAGATAGAGAAAGCTGGATATGTAAGAAAATAATTACAATATGGTAAGGTAAGTGTTTTAATCACGAACAGTACAGGGGACTGTGGGAGGCCTGAAGAATGACTGGAGTTCTGTTTTCAAGGTCACTAATGACCTAATTGTTTGATAAAATAGGTTATAATCCCTTGCCTTTATGTTAGCAAGATTAGGTGGCACAGTTTGGAACACAAGTCTCTTCACTGCTCTACTACTCCTGTGTAATCCCAGAGTTAAGTTCCCTTTTCTTTACACATGAGAATTGAATTAAATTTCAAAGAAAAATTGCAAGATATATATGCTACAAACAACTACAATCTTTAGCCTCTTCTCAGCATTCTAAACTATGGAAATACTAGGATTCCACTTTCTCTTTAATTTTAATGCCTACCAGTGCCTTATCTGGGAAATAAAGAAACCTCTGCCCTTCAGGAATTCTGAGAGCTGACTGAGCTAGCTAAATTGCATGTCTGTTAGTGGTACCCTCAGAGATGCAAAACTAAAAGGCAAAGGACACCTGATCAGTGTTTACTCTTATAAACTCCACAGTTGTTCATATTATATATAAAATATTTAACAGTGGAACAAATGTAATCATTTTTCCATTTCTAATTTGCGAGCTCTTTTAAGGCTAAATATACATTTTAGTTTTTGAAACGATAATTTTCTCTGTTTTTTATTTCTGTCTAGAGCTAGAGAACAGAGCTAAAAGACATCAGAATTCCATATGGCTAAAAAAATCTTATTATGAGCTAATAAATACAATATAGTCTTTCCATCTCCCCACACATGTACTATTTTATTCCACTAAGATATTTGCATTGCTAAGATATAATACAACTGTAATTTCAATTATAGTGTTAAGGTTTCGAGTGTCAAAATTAACAGACCTAGTTTTCCGATTTGAAATAGCTGTGAATTGTCTCTCTATTATGGAATGATTGTGATATTGTGTGTGTGTGTGTGTGTGTGTGTGTGTGTGTGTGTGTGTGTGTGTATTTTAACCTTATGTGTCTGGTGACTAAAAATTCTTGTAAGAATGAATAAGGATTTAAATTACATTTTATCTTCTCCTGAATGTAATTGTTTTAGGACAAATTGAAGTACATTTCCAGCTCTTACAAAATTGGCAAGACACAAATGAAATACCACAGAGAAAGGAGTCCTGGGGTTGTGAACCAGAAGTGAGATATCTATCTGTAACCTCAGCTTTTCTCTTTCCATGTATCTCTCCCCCCGCACCTCCCCGCCATTATATTAGCAGTGAAACTGCAAGACTAGGCCTTGCAGACCCAGAGATCTCCCTGCTATCTGTGGGATGGATATAAAAATGCTACACTGAAAGGGCAATATTCATAAGAAAAATTTTCAATGTAGAATATGCCTTGAATATCTGAAGAGTAAATTTCTCTCCAAATTAATGCTAGCAGCTCAACCTTGTTAAAGAGACTTATTTTTGTATCTTGTCATTGCTCTAATTTTGACCTAAATATAGATGTTTCACTTTCTGCAAAGCATGTTCATGAAAAGTTGAATGAACATATATGATATTTTGGAGAACCAACTTTACTTTTCTATTGGCTAATATTTCACTTTCAGAAATGTCAGCTCTGACACCAACAATTTAGCTTTCAGTTGTTTCATTTAACCTTTCTGTGAAATAGTCAAAGGCCTACAAATAAATATTTAAATGCTCTAGGGGAACCTCTGAAAGAAACCCCATACGTAATTCTTTTATTAATGAAAAATTGTTTTGTAATGCGTCCAATTCTGAAGTCTTCTGGTTTCCTGGTCATCAAATAGAAAAGAATAATCTCAGGCAACTTTTGCCAGTAAGAGAAGGTATATCTTATTGTCTCAAGAGAAAATAAGGCTAGATTCATTGGGAAGTTTTATAGTCAAAACACTAACAATTTCCAGCCATGAACATATTTTACTGGCTTGCCCTTCTAGAAAACACAAGGTATTTAAATGAAGTATAATCAACATTCTGTACACCTTCGATGGCATCTGTGGTTACTCATTGCCAAGGGACTAATGGCAAAGCTATAACATAGTAACACACAGGAAAATGAAATTAGAAAGTCAAGCCCTTGAAATGGATTAAGGATAATTTCACACTAACTGTATCAAATTGGTTGGCTTAACAGTTTATTAATATTTGGAAGACAACACTGTGCACCATTTTGGTGATAGGATTACTCTTCCCTCCAGAGCCTAATGTGACAAATGATTGGGATTGCTTCTGCCCTTATTAATTGTTTTTAAGCCCTTGTTCTTTTCCTTAATATCCTGAATAGTCAAGAGCTTTCTAATTAGACCTTTTGGCCTTGAAAAAAAAAATTTTAAAGAAGATGAAAAATGTGGTCTTAAATCTATTCTGACCATATAAAACTTGATATATGAGATATGCAAACATAAATGTATGATTAAATGTATTCAGATTCAGATGAGAAAATCTTTTGTAATGAAACTATATGAATAATTCTAAAACTTGCCTTACACAGCTAGGTAGCTAAGTAACATTTTCCACAAATCCCATTTTCTGGCTCTACATATGGTTTCAACGTTTTACTATTAGATTTAGAATACTCCTGTTAAAATATTGATCCTCTTTTATATAATGAGTTTCTGATTAGAAAAAGAAAAATCCACCTTAACAAGTATAGTACAAGGCATCTTTTTTATCTATTTATTTATTTTTGTATATTTTTTTAATTGGAGTTTGATTTGCCAACATATAGTATAATACCCTAGCACAAGGCATCTAAACAATTCTTTTTTTTTTTTCATCTAAACAATTCTTCATGGTATCCTAAGGCTTCCGTGTTATCCAATGGGTGATATGTTAGTAAAACAATGAAATGTTCCATGTGCCTTCTCATTACCATCCATCATCCAACAGCTGTAAAATCACCAGCTGCTAGGAAAAAGGAGAACTGCATAGTCCTCTCCAGCTGCAAAGAGAAAAAGCTTAAGATGTCCTTTTCACATAATGTCTGGGATCCCAGTAGGCTGGAGTCAAAGTACAGTTTTCCTTGTCACAAAACCCCTATCCTTGTAAACATGTCAAACAGCACATCAGCTATAATTTATTTTTGTTGTTATTGGGGAAGAAGTATATGTGGGAGAAGTAGTAGAAGTGGCTGAGGTCATGTAATATAGTAACAGTAACGTCAATAGTGGCTACTATATGCCAGGCACTGGCTATCATAACTCAAATCCTCACAGTAACTATATCAAGTAGATCTTATTTTCTTGGGAAACTGAGGTTCAGTGAGACTGAGTAGCTTAGCAAATGCCGTAGTGAATCAAATCCAGATCTGATTCCAAAGCTAGGGTCTTAATCACTGCACTGTTCTGCCTTCCGGTAAAATGAACAGATGAGGGAAAATGGAAATGGTAAAGAATAAATGGAAGGTCCTGGGAAGAGGGGGAAGCATGAAGAAGGAAGCATGGAGAAGACACAGGAGGAGTGTTTCAAGGTAATTTAAACTGCTAGCTTGTACCACCACTTTGTGCCTTTTTCTGCTCCCCTCTCCCATAGAAAGAATTGACCCTAAAATCTTAGATAGCCTGAGAAACAGTGTGTCATTTCCATTAATTATCTATTATCAGCCATTAAAAATTCTAGCCCACAGAATCAGACTTCGTTAATTAATCACTCATCCTGACAACAATATGAGCTGTAGATGAATGGGCATAGTCTATAAAGCAGCAGTGCTCAAACTTTAGCAAGCACTGAAATCACCTGGGCCCCATCTCTAGAGGTTCTGATTCAGCAGGTCTGGGGTAGGGCCTGAGAAGTAATTCTAACAAGTTCCCAGGTAATGCTGGTGCTGCTGGTTCAGGACCATACTGAGAATGACTCCTATAAATAAAAGCTGTGCTAAAGGTAGTTAGATTTATATACACATGCCTATCACAAGTTGACTAGTAAAAGAATAGCATTTCTCAAGAGGCAACCTTCCATTGTGCAGGCACAGTTTACAAATCCCGTAATTTAGAGCAGCATATGTAAAATGAATAGTGTTCGTACAAATGTAGCAGGACAATTGACCATATGGCCATGTTAGTAATTAGCCAAAAGACTATGCTCTTAATGTGCAGTTTGCTCACCTGAGCAAGTATGGGAATAGGAACATCACATTTATAAAAGGCAACCATGCCTGAATTTAATATCAGCTCTTTATAATCCAGAAAAAAACACATAAAAGTAAAATACACTTAAGCTTAGGGATGGAAAAATCTGAACCTAGAACTATTCCCGTTTCCAACCATAAACCTCTGCTGGTCCAATTACTTATGGCTTAAAAAACAAAAAATAGGGATCCCTGGGTGGCGCAGTGGTTTGGTGCCTGCCTTTGGCCCGGGGCGCGATCCTGGAGACCCGGGATCGAATCCCACGTCGGGCTCCCGGTGCATGGAGCCTGCTTCTCCCTCTGCCTGTGTCTCTGCCTCTCTCTCTCTCTCTCTCACTGTGTGCCTATCATAAATAAATAAAAATTAAAAAAAATATTTTAAGAGAGTAAAGACGACAAGAATATTCATTGGACTGGATTCCTGGAAGCCAAAATACCCTTAACCACTTAGCCTGTTTCTTATCCCTTACCCTGCCATGGCTCTAAGTTTCACTTAGTCTTGCCTAGTTTTGGCACATGCTGTAGTTATAATACTAGGGGCTACCACCACTGCTGCTGAAATCCATATGAGAATTGGATGAGAGACACACACATATGAGAATTTATTCATGAGAGAGACACACAAAGAGAGAGAGGTAGAGACACAGGCAGAGGAAGAAGCAGGCTCCATGCAGGGAGCCTGATGTGGGACTCGATCCCAGGTCTCCAGGATCAAGCCCTGGGCTGAAGGTGGCACTAAACCACTGAGCCACCCAGGCTGCCCAACAAAGTTTTTAAAAAATGAAAAAACACTTACTAAATAATCCCCTTCACTTGGTTAACCAGCTCTTTTCTATAGGCTAACAGTTTTCTTTTGGGGGGCAGGGAGTGAGGTCCAACAGTAACTTTATTATAACAGAGAACCCAGGCTGCAATAAATCTACATGACTATAGCAGATGGTTGTTATCTTTCCAGAAGATGAAGCCTGAGCCCAGCTGGCAACACACAAAGGTTAAGACCGAGGTCAAGAATATCCTCTTTCCTGGTATAACCCTGCATTGCCTGACTCATGATGTGAGATGAGAGACTGCCCAACCACACTGAATGGAAGGATGAGGTCCCACTGGGCAGAGACAACAACCCAGCAGGAGATATTTAAATTATCCCCCAAAAAGATGCTGAAATAAGGTGTAGTTGCCTACTCTCACTATTCTTTGCTGAGAAAGATGAGGTTATGGGATGAATAGCAAATTATGTCCTTCATTCTTCAGATAAATAAATCCTGAGGAGATGGGGTAGATGGCCAATCAAGCAGTAGTACAAGTTGAAAATTGAAGCTAGCCATAGATCTTCATGTCTCAGGAAAAGAGCAGCAGGGATAAGGGAAAAGAGAGGAGCATTAAAATGCCTGGAGGCATTATAAAAGAGAAACTTCTTTCTTTTCTTCTTGAACAAGACAGGAAACAGCATCTTTTATTTTCCTTGATGCAGTGGCAGCAGACCCTGGTTTTCATAAAACACCCTGGATTTCAGTTAATATGGTCTGTTGATAAGACTGCTCAATCACAGGCAAACAGGCTGACCATTAATGTTAGGACTAGGTCTCTCACAAAGCCTCTCACAAGGGCTATGTCTCACGCTGGGTCCACAGAGGAACTGTCAACATCATAAGGTGCTTCATAAAACTTCTGCAGTACTGCAATGGCATGATTAAAGGGTTTTATAAGGAGATGTCTTCCTTGTAGATGGTGACTATTTCAGAAAAGTTATGTATAAAAAGATGGGGGAGAGTTTGGTTTCAAGCCACATAGTTTCAGACACCAGCTACAGATTCCTCTGTCCCATTTAATTACATGTTCTTTTCTGAGAAACGTATTTAATCACTGTGGTTGAAAGAAATGATCCACTCATCACTCCCACCCTCCCTCATCCTGTGAATCTCACAAGTTCAGAGGCTGAAGACAAGACAGTTGCTTCTGTTCCCTCTCATCAGGGAAATCACTTGGTGATCTAGTAAATGTCATGAGCAAGATAGCCAGCCCAGTTGTCTAAGATGACTCTTGCCATAGAGATGTAGCTGACCTCTGTCATGTAGATGGAGAACTTCTTGGTCAGCTGCTCCACCTGTTCAGACTTTAGCTCTGTGAAACAAAATATGCCAATCTGGTCAGGGATGTGCTGCCCATTGTGGGAGAAGTCTTTCTTTTTGAGGTGGGAGACCAGCTGATTCTGCATGCTAATGATGCAGTTGGCCATGACTTGCACTTCCTGCAACCATTGTTTTTGAAAATCCAGGCTGGTCAGAATGGTCAAGGCAACCTGAGCTCCACTGAGAGGAGGGCTGGAATACACAGGATGGATCAAGGTCTTCAATTGTGACTCCACCCCTCTGGCTTCATCAGCATCTTTGCAGACCACAGGGAAGCCTCCCATTTGCTTACCATAGAAGCCCATGTTCTTGGTATAGGATTGGCAGAGACAAACATTAATGCCCTCTTCAGTGAAGTGCTGCACAGCCCAGGCATCTTTGTTACATCACTACTGGCAAAGCCTTGGTAGGCCATGTCAAAGAATGTAGAGAGATTCTTTTTTTTCATTGCTCTTGCTGTTTCCTTCTATTACTCAGGATGAGGGTCCACTCCCACGGGATTGTGGGCAGACGTGTGCAAAATAACACTTTACTCTGGCATTTTTGAAATGTCCTTGCTAATGCCTATGAAGTCAAAGGCCCAAGTCTTGGGGTCATAGTATTTATAACCTTGTAGCTGCATGCCAATGTGTCTGATGGTTTGTACGGAAAAACATCTTGGCTGAAATTTAAAAATCTTTACAGAAAACTAGCTCTGATCTCTAAGGCCTCAGTTCCAGAAATGGTCTGCACAGTGACGTACTGGCCAATTTTCAACAATTTGCTATTCTCACTCAGGGTTAGTTCTATCGATGCCTTGCAAAATTCAGCCAGTCCTGCAATGGGCAGATATTCTTTATCCAAATTTTTTGCAGCAATCCGGGTTTCTGCCTTTCAGACACGAGAAGGATGTAAGGCTTCCCATTATACTGGTTGGCACCCTCTACCAGAATCTTCTTTTTTTACTGCTGATGTCTCATAGGCTTTTGTGACTCCCAGAATGGGATCTGGGGGCCACATCTCCATGTGGGCTCATCAGGGGCTGACTCTTGCAGAGGCCAAGTGGTGAGGTTGGGGTGGAAGGTGATGGTGATTTTGGATAGGACCCTGCTGGAGTGCCACAATGCCAAGGTGGAAGAAGAGGTTCAGTCTGTAGTGCCAGAATGGAGTAGAGGGCTACAGGTGCCCACAACGAGGTCAGGCTGACGGTTTTCTTGCTTGCAGAAGACTGTATAGAATAGTTATATCTTAAGACTTTTGCAAAAGTTTCTGGCAACTCTGTGTATTTATCCCTTATGGAATTATTTATTTTTTTTGGAATTTTTTAATAAAGAAATTTTTTAAGTCAGAAAGCCATTTTTTAATTTCTAAAGCTCTGGCATATATTTCTAAGGGATGCTGATGGTCACCTGCCACATCTATACCAGGTTGTTTGTGTAGTCAACAAACAGCCTGGTCATTAGAAGACTAGGCCAGAGGGGTGCACTGGGGCAGCTCTGACTTGCTGCTGCTCCTGATAACTTCTTGTTTCAGCTCATCTACAATGATCTTGCCCTTCAGGTCCCAGATCTTGATGCTGTGGCCCGTGGCAGCACAGAGCCGGTGGTGGTGGGGGCCAAATCCCAGAGCATTGACAATGTCCCCAACATTGGGTATGTTGGGTGTATGGGTGTATGAAGGTACTTGCCTTAGTTGAGGTCCCACAGCATGGCCTGGCCACCCTTGCCTCCAGAAGCACAGAGGAAGTCATCTGGAGAGACAGCCACAGTGTTCAGGTGGCCCATGTGGCCAGAGCAGTTGGTCTTCAGCTTGCACTTTTCCAGGTTTTATACCCTGAACATCTTGTGGCTCATGAACATAAGAAATTTATTTCTCACAGTACTGGAGACTGGAAGTCTAAGGTCAGGGTGCCAGCAGGGTTGGGTTCTCGCAAAGACCCTCTTCTGGGTCACAGACTGCAGCCTGCTCATTGTATCCTCACGCAGCAGAAAGAGAGCTAGCTAGCTCTCTGGTCTCTGAAGGCCACTAATCCCATTCATGAGGGCTCTACTCTCATGACCTAATTACCTCCCAATGGCCCCACCTCCACACCCCATCACATTGGGATTAGGTTTTCAACATACGAATTTTGGAGGGACACAAACAGTCAGTCCATTGCAGCCTGCGTGCTCTCCTTTCACTCTCCTGTTCACTGAAATATTGGCATTCTACCTCACACAAACTTTCTAGTTTACAATCTTGTAGATAGACACATCTCTAGAATAAATGCATTATTTTCTATTTGAGTATTAACCGAATCCCATTAACTTAGGTATTACAAATTATTCCATCCTTATTTGTAGCAATGTTAGCTCAAAGATGCATTAGTGTCTGCAAACTAGTCTGTGTTTGTTGGGTGAGTGCTGCATTTTCTCTAACTTTGGAGCCTCAGCTTTGCTTCTAGAGCAATAGCATTGTTTTTCTGTTTTTGAAACACTGGCCACTGCCCTAGTCATTTTAGTTACCCCAAAGCTGTCCTGCACCCCAGAGACTTAGCCCTGTAAATACAAACTGTTCTGCTAGCTAACTGGTTCACAGTCCCTTATGTCCCTGTCCTCTATTAGGGCTGGGAGAAAAGACAAATGTAGTAGTCTACTCGCTAGAAAATGAAGCAAGGATAATTGGAAGTCTTTACATTTTTATTTATTTTTTGCTTTGATCAGAAGTATCAGAGCAAAGTATAACATTTAAAAATTGGGGATCCCTGGGTGGCGCAGCGGTTTGGCGCCTGCCTTTGGCCCAGGGCGCGATCCTGGAGACCCGGGATCGAATCCCACGTCGGGCTCCCTGCATGGAGCCTGCTTCTCCCTCTGCCTGTGTCTCTGCCTTGTCTCTGCCTTGTCTCTGCCTCTCTCTGTATGACTATCATAAATAAATAATAATAAAAAAATTTAAAAAAAAATAAATAAAAAAAATAAAAATAAAAATTGGAGCGCTCTCCTATTTGCCTTCTCTTTGCCTCATCCCTAGCCATTGTTCTGGGTGCGTCCCAATAAGGAACTTGCTGTCTGAGCCACTTTGTGTCCTTTTTTTTCTTTCTTTCTTTCTTCTTTCTTTCTTTTTCTTTCTTTCTTTCTTTCTTTCTTTTCTTTCTTTCTTTCTTTCTTTCTTTCTTTCTTTCTTTCTGTTCTTTTGGAAGAAGGTGATGTGAGGACAATGACAGTAATTTTTCATCATTTTTCTATTCCTCTGTTGCTATCATTCAGTCCAACACCTTACCAAACACTAGTCCTGGTTCAGGTAACACACTGTCCTGAGGATACAAAGATTATGTAGTCCCTGTCCTCAGAAGTTTGTGATCTCTCAGGAGATGCAGAATAGTAAAAGTTCAGAGGAAAGCACGAGGAGATGTGTGAACCCAGAGGAAAGAGAGTTTAAGTATGGCTGAGGGTAAGAGGGGGTCAGTCCACTCCTCACAGCGGAGAATCATTATCTTTCTATTTTGCTGGACAGCAAAATATACTAGGCATTAAACTGAGGTTCTTGTTTTTTCCACTTTAAAATCTACTCAACAATGGTCCTCATTGACTGTAAAAGCTGGCTCCTGTGTGATAATGCCACTAATATGATTATGCCAACCTCTCCTGCTGCTCACCTTACACTTCATATCTGAAGGTCAAGGTACTAAAAATTGGCATGGACGTGTCCCAAGGAATCTGGCTATCATGCTTGACTATTTATAATTCTAAAATTGAAGATTAAAAAACAATGTAGATGGAATTGGCACTGTATAGGATGAGTATGGAGTCGGAGGAGTGAATCTACAGAGGAAGAAACAGGAAGCATTATATGAGCATAGACCAGCCCTAAAGGAACTTAGATTACCAATGCCCAAAAGCTTAAAGTAACTCACGGTTTGTTTCTCATAGGTGAGGAATTGTTTTACATACCACGTGGAATGCTCCTGGGGCCTTGACAGGTCTGAAGCCATCAACAGGTATGCATTGGTCAGCATGGCCGTTACAGAAGCAGCTGCCCTTGACAATGAAATCATAAATTGCATAATGTGTAAAATGTTGGGGCTTTGCGGTCAGGTCGTTTCTCTGACACGGACAAGACTGTCGTTTCAACAGCTGTACACGGAGGTTGGTGATTTTCAGCTGCTCCTGCACCTTGGCACTGTAAGGGTTCTCTGCATCGTATGGTGGTGACAAAGCTCTGAAAATAACCTATAAAGGAAAAAAAATACCATGAGTATATAGGGCTACATACAAACCCCCATTCATTTGCCCTATGTAGTCTTGCTTTGATTTATATCTTTTGTCATCTGCAAGTGATAAGGTAAGAGGCTTTTAGACCTTGATCACACAGGTGTGCTGCTTATTCGATGCAGAAGGATAAACTGAGGAAACAGCAGAGTCCTGACTCTTGAGATGAAGGCAGCCATGCAAAGACTGGGAAGAGCATTCTGGGCAGAAGGAACAGCAAGTTTAAAGGCCTTGATGCTGAATCAAGCCTGGCTTTTTAAAAGAACAACAAGGCCAGTGTGACTGAAGTCCAGGAAACAAGGGAAGTTTTTAGAGAAGAGGATGGAGCCAGTACATGACAGATGACAGAGAGTCCTTTAAAGGCCATGGTAGTTATTCTAACTGTAGTAGGAAGGTCATATGCAGCCAAGTGATACTATCTGATTTACATTTTTTAAAAAGATAACTCTTGCTTCTGTGAAGAGAATGGATTATGAAGGCTGAAGAATAGAGGCAGGAGGACCAATTAGGAAGTGACTGCAAAACCAAGATCTAGGTACTTCTATTTCCAAATGAGGTGTGACCCTTTCAAAGACTAATCAATTATTAATTGGAGCCTCTGTTGCTACAAATACCTTTGGTTCTCCTTTCCTGGAGAAAGCTTCCAAGCTTCTGACACATTTTTGGAAGATTCTCGCTAGTAGTAAATGTACAGTCCTTCCAGGGTGGATTTGATTTCTGAAATTAGTTAAAAGTCCCTTAAATCCCAATATAGAGAGTAAAATGGCTGATCAAGTTAGTTAACAGTACTTTGGTTAAATGTGAAGTATAAGTAATAAAACCGTTTTTCAACATGTGTGTTATAGATAGACTCGAAAGGCAATTGAAAACTCTAGTTTTGAGGAGGAAATCAGAGGGAGGAAGATTCAGAAGGGATGGACTTTGGGCATGTCCATGTACCTATACATTATATGGGAGTAATAAAAGGAGCCCAGGAGTGGAGTGGTACAAAAACATGTCTAATGGATCTGTTAACTTTGAGGGAGTAGAGGCTGGTGGAAGAGGAAATCACTGCCAGTGGAAACCAATGATTATAAAAAAGGGATTCCAAGCTATCTCATAAAATAAACCAGTATTATAAGGAGGCCAACACTAAGTTATACCATATAATGAAGATTATATGGTATAAAAAAAAACCCCAAACAAAACCTCAAACAATCTTGTTAATTTATATAATGAGAGACAAAGCTCCCCTGAAAAATTCTAAGATATCTCTTGATTTTTAAAAGATATTTTAAAACTCTATTTGGAAATATTTTGATAGCCAAGTGGTTTAAAAATAAATTAATTATTTAAAAGTAGGCCTTGAATAAACTTCCATTTTGAGAGAATGTATCTAATAGTAGTTTTCCAGGAAAAAAATTCCTTAAGGTAAACTTTGGAAAGAAAAATTAATTTTAGAAATTGATTTTTGCATTAAAAGTATGAAAATGCAAGAATCAAGTGTGCAGTATCACATCTCCAGGTGTGGAACTGTCCTAAATGAAATATGACTTTGGGGGAGGGGGTGATAATTCAATGGATACTCTCCATCCAGCAGCTGGAGTGATTCTCTGTCCCCACCCAAATACCTCCCATTTCTCTCAAAATAAAATACAAAGTCCTTATAACAGCCTTGCCTCATTTTTGTTCTTAGTGTTTATTCCCAATTGACATACTGTAGTGGTAGCTCTAATGATTTACCATCTTCGCAGTCTAGAAAGTAAACTTCTTTAGGGTAATCACTAATCCCAGGACAGTGCCTGGCACACAGTCAATAGTCAATAAATTTTTGGTAAATGAATTGGTTATAACATAAATTGATTGATTATAGCATTTGGTAAAGGAATTGATTGATTATAACATTGTTCTTGGCATTCAAGGTCTTAAAGGGATTCAGACACTGAATTCAAATTATAGCACTAGGAGAGAAGAGGTAGGAACCTGTATTATAAAAACAGTTATAAATAACTGAATTATTAATCAGTTTCTGCATTTCTAGCTATTTTTGAACTTGCAAAACTTGAAAAAAGTTGTACCCAAAGCTTTAACAATATTCTGCCCGATTTATTCACACGTAAAGTGGGAGAAAACAACATAAGGAATAAAATTTTCCAACAAATAATATGTCACCTACTTGAAAGTCAATATAGAGGTACTATCTCTTTCACTTTTTACTTTTTTATTTATTTTTGAGACACAGAGAGAGGCAGAGACACAGGCGGACAGAGAAGCAGGCTCCCCGCAGGGAGCCTGATGTGGGACTTGATCCCAGGACCCCGGGATCACGCCCTGAGCCCAAGGCAGACACTCAACCACTGAGCCACCCAGGAGTCCCACTTTTTAATTTTTTAAAACAAAAGTATTTTACTTAACCTCAATTAATGAACCTATAGTGTATTATTAGTTTCAGAGGTAGAGTTCAGTGATTCATCAGTGGCATGTAACACCCAGTGTCTAGAAGTAATATCTCTTTTAATGAAAGCCTATATCCCAGTGTAATTTTTACATTTGAATCATTAAACAAATAAAAAACACTGAATCCACTGTGAGTTTTAAATGGGGCTTATTTTTCATGATACCCCAAATACTGGCACTCTGTTATACATCAGTGAAGAACTCTAAATAAAACCAATAATGTGGCTCCCTCCTGGATTATCAACCAGAGTAATGCAAGGGCATGGAAAAGGCCACAGTGATAACCAAGTTTAAGTGTTCCACCAAAAAGCTTATAGCATACTTCTCTAAATTGCAGCCCACCCTTCCTTTTCCTCAACATTGGTAGCAACTATTTGCTCTCTCTGTTCCTATCACATATTTACCCTTGACATTTACCTTAGTTCCCTCTCCTCACCCCCTCATATAGTCCCTTCCCCATGAGAATTGCTTAGCACATGCAAGGCTGGAGGAAGACCCATCAAGGTTTGTAGGAACTTAGAAGGTCTCTTGCTTCCTGAACCCAGACTGTGGAAGCTGAATGGCGGCTCTGTGCTCAGTGTGCATGACACCACAGTTGGCACACGGATATCAGCAGGGAAGGGACATCATGACCCCTGAGGCTGCATGCTGGAAAGGAGACAGCAAAGTGCCACAGACACAAAAGTGAACGGGAATTTAAACCATGAAATCTTTTTTCCAGAAAGGAGACGCCTTAATCTGATACTCTGGGAAATGGATCTACCCTTCGTCAGGAAACAAAGAGTGCGCCAATCCAGATGCTTCAAACTTCTGGCAGGTTGCCCTTTGGGTCCCACCCAGTTTTTCTTCAAACATCTCCAGAAGAAGCCTGCATGCCACTACTAAAATGAAGTAAGAAACAGTGTAGAAGTCCTCCTATCCTATCAGCCACTTCTGTTTTTGTACCCATCAGGAGCAGGATGTATCTATGAGCCCATCACTGTTCCTCTGTTGAGGGCTGCCTCTGAAGATATGCTCCTGACAAGACATAGTTAGAAAGCCAGAGCGGAACTAAGATCAAGCCTGTTTTGATGTTTCCAGCTTGTTAGTGCTATTGGCCAGGACTTCCTGACCTTATTTTTCAAATTAAGAAAGTTGGGATCCCTGGGTGGTGCAGCGGTTTGGCGCCTGCCTTTGGCCCAGGGCACGATCCTGGAGACCCGGGATCGAATCCCACATCGGGCTGCTGGTGCATTGAGCCTGCTTCTCCCTATGCCTGTGTCTCTGCCTCTCTCTCTCACTGTGTGCCTATCATAAATAAATTAAAAAAAATAAAGTTGTTTTAAAAAAAACAAATTAAGAAAGTTGATTATGTTTCAGTGATTAATACTCTCACTACAGAGAAATCTGTCACTCAGAATGTAGGGGACACTAAGTATCTACAATGAGTTCCCCAAGACAGGCAGAAATAACACCAACTCCACAATATTTTCCCACCTAAACTTCTGTATATATACATATAGAATATAATGTAGACAGCTTTGTTTCTTTTTTTTTTTTTTTGACAGCTTTGTTTCAACTTAAAAATACTGTGTGAATTTTTTCCAACTCAATAAAAATATCTCTACATCAGTGGTTCTCAAAGTGTGGCCCTCAAACCAAGAACATCAGCATGAAACTGGGAACTAGTTAGAAGAGTAAATTCTATTTATTTATTTATTTATTGAGAGGGAGAGAGAGACCAGGAGGGAGAGGAAGAGGGAGAGAGAATCTGAAGCACACTCTGTGCCAAGCACAGAGCCTGATATGGAACTCAGCCCCACTACCATGAGATCGTAACCTGGTCCAAAACCAAGAGTCAGGTGCTCAACCGACTGAGCCACCCAGGTGCCCCAGAAATGCAAATTCTTGAGCCCTATACCAGGCTGAATGATCAGAAGCTCTGGAGGTGGGGCCCAGCAGTCTGGGTTTCAACAAGCCTTCCAGATGATTCTGACGCACAATAAAGTTTGAGAAACGCTCCTACATAATGTAAAAATCTGTTTAGAAATCCATTGTGTGATATGATATAATTTATTTAACCAGGCTGCTGTTGTTAGGCATCTAGATTGTCTCCAACTTTTCAATATAACCAATTCCAGTGAACAATTATATAACTAAAACGCAGAAGTTTATCATAATATCCTGAAGATATATTTCCAAAAGTGAAATCAGTGGTTTCAATGAAATCCATAATTTAAAAACATAGCTGAGCTTCTGAATGAATCATAGGCCCTTTCCTACCTAATCTGTAGAATCTTCTCATTTCTCTGGTCTTGCCACACTTTCTAAGCCTGGAATCCCTCAAACTTTCCTAAGGATCTGGATTTTTACCTTAGGTTATGCCATTTCTTATGCCCAAGTCTAATAGAGAGATCCTTAAAAAGTTGTGAACAGGTTAGAATTACCTATATGTTTTCTTTTCTGACGCTCACTAATACTGAAAATTAGTTAAAATAGTATTCCATATGACTTATTTTTACTCTGAGATGAAACTTTCAACAGAGTATTAACACGATATGGACAGAATAAGAAGTAGAGTAGGGATCCCTGGGTGGCGCAGCGGTTTGGCGCCTGCCTTTGGCCCAGGGCGCGATCCTGGAGACCCAGGATCGAATCCCACATCAGGCTCCCGGTGCATGGAGCCTGCTTCTCCCTCCGCCTGTGTCTCTGCCTCTCTCTCTCTCTCTGTGACTATCATAAATAAATAAAAAATTAAAAAAAAATTTTTTTAAAAAAAAAGTAGAGTAAATATTAGATACATAATAGTCAAGGGATTCTGTTAGTATCAAACTCATACCCTAAATATTGCTCCATAACTAAAATTTTATCACCCATGTTATTAGATCACAATAACTCAAGAAACTTAGTTATCACATTTTTAAAAATTCTTTTTAGCTACTAGCTTGAGGAATATTTCAGATCCAAGTTGATTACCCATCTTGTGGATTCTGTTGGCATTTGTCTTTCCATGATAGCACTTTCACATTAGTAAACGTTATTGCGTATTTACTTGTCGGTATCGCATAATAGACTCTGCTCAATGGGCAGGAATCTTGTTGGTCTGGCTAACAGCTGTGTTCCCCCACATGTCCCACAGTCTCTGGCATATTCTAGCATTTCATGATTACATTGAATGAATAAGTGAATGAACTATTTTTCCAAATAGTATTTTTAAAAAGGAGAAATGAAATAGGGAACAGGATTTAGAAGAATATGGATGCCTGGGTGGCTCAGCGGTTGAGCATCTGCCTTTGGCCCAGGATGTGATCCTGGAGACCCAGGATCGAGTCTCACATTGGGCTCCCTGCATGGAGCCTGCTTTTGCCTCTGCCTCTGTCTCTGCCTCTGTGTGTGTGTGTGTGTCTCTCATGAATAAATAAATAAAATCTTAAAAAAAAAAAGGATTTGGAAGAATAAAAAAAGTAAAATGTTCTTACCACAAGTTCTGCACTCCTGATGAAAAGTATATGAACACACACATATATGTATAAATACCTATGTAAAAATATGTAATACATTTCAAATGGTTTTATGGTTTCCTTTTCTTCAAGAGCACTCAAGATCTTTCATATTCTTAAGAAAAATGGTTCAGACAGGCATGATTAAGCACCCAAACACATAG